>NW_027170729.1:0-67500 GCF_036898095.1 Palaemon carinicauda
ATGCATTCCCACCATTCAAGATAGTCAACAAGGTACTGCAGAAGTTCGCCTCTCACGAAGGGACAAGGTTGACGTTGGTTGCTACCCTCTGGCCCGCGAGAGAGTGGTGCACCGAGGTACTTCAATGGCTGGTAGACTTTCCAAGAAGTCTTCCTCTAACGGTAGATCTGTTACGTCAGCCCCACGTAAAGAATGTCCATCAAAGCCTCCCCGCTCTTCGTCTGACTTCCTTCAGACTATCGAAAGACTCTCAAGAGCTAGAGGCTTTTCGAAGGAGGCAGCCAGTGCGATTGCAAGAGCTAGGAGAGCTTCTACCATTAGAGTATACCAGTCGAAGTGGGAAGTCTTTCGAGACTGGTGCAAGTCAGCATCTGTGTCCTCGTCCAGTACCTCTGTAGCCCAAATCGCAGATTTTCTTTTACATCTGAGAAAGGTTCACTCCCTTTCATCTCCCACGATTAAGGGCTACAGGAGCATGTTGGCTTCGGTCTTTTGACATAGAGGCTTAGATCTTTCCAACAATAAAGATCTCCAAGATCTCCTTAAGTCTTTCGAGACCTCTAAGGAACGTCGTTTGGCAACTCATGGATGGAACTTAGACGTGGTCCTAAGGTTCCTCATGTCAGACAGGTTTGAGCCATTACATTCAGCCTCCCTGAAGGATCTCACCCTCAAGACACTTTTCCTAGTGTGCTTGGCTTCGGCTAAAAGGGTCAATGAACTTCATGCCTTCAGTAAGAACATCGGCTTTTCTACAGAAAAAAGCCACTTGTTCACTTCAACTTGGTTTCCTGGCCAAAAATGAACTGCCTTCTCGTCCTTGGCCTAAATCTTTTGATATTCCTTGCTTATCAGAGATCGTAGGCAACGAACTGGAAAGAGTATTATGTCCTGTTAGAGCTCTTAAGTTCGATTTAGCTCGTACTAAGTCATTACGAGGGAAATCTGAGGCATTATGGTGCTCAGTTAAGAAACCTTCATTGCCTATGTCAAAGAATGCTTTGTCATATTTTATCAGATTTTTTTTTTTAATACGAGAAGCTCATTCTCACTTGAATGAGAAAGACCGATGTTTGCTTAAGGTTAAGACGCACGAAGTTAGAGATATAGCAACCTCCGTGGCCTTCAAGCAAAATAAATCTCTGCAAAGTATTATGGACGCGACTTTTTGGAGAAGCAAGTCAGTGTTCGCGTCATTTTACTTAAAAGATATTCAGACTCTTTACGAGGACTGCTACACACTGGGTCCATTCGTTGCAGCGAATGCAGTAGTGGGTGAGGGTTCTACCACTACACTTCCCTAATTCCAATATCCTTTTAATCTGTCTCTTGAAATGTTTTTAATATTGTTTTATGGGTTGTTCGGAAGGCTAAGAAGCCTTTCGCATCCTGGTTGATTTGGCGGGTGGTCAAAGTCATTTCTTGAGAGCGCCCAGATTAGGGGTTTGATGAGGTCCTGTTGTATGGGTTGCAACCCTTGATACTTCAGCTCCTGGGAGTCTTTCAGCATCCTAAGAGGATCGCTGGGCTCCGTGAGGAAGACAGACTTACAAGGCAGAGTAATCGTCTAAGTCAACTTCCTTACCAGGTACCTATATATTTTGGTTTTGTTATATTGATAACTGTCAAAATGAAAAAACTCTTAGCTTATACGCTGTAAACATAATTAACTCTGGTCTCTACCCACCTCCTTGGGTGTGAATCAGCTATTATATATTTACCGGCTAAGTTAAATATTTAAAAATGATATTTTAATTATAAAATAAATTTTTGAATATACTTACCCGGTGAATATATAAATTAAATGACCCTCCCTTCCTCCCCAATAGAGACACAGCGGGACGAGAAGAATTGAAGGTTTTGTTTACATACAAGAGTGGTATCTGGCCGACAGTTGGCGCTGGTGGGCACACCCGCAACCTTCATAGCGATCGCTCGCGACTTTTTTTTTTAGTGTGTTTTCTGTCGAGCTGCAGAGTTGCAGCTATTATATATTCACCGGGTAAGTATATTCAAAAATTTATTTTATAATTAAAATATCATTTTTCTCACGTGACTCACCCCCGTGACTGAATTTGTGGGTGATCGACCTGCAGTAGGTGTCTCGCCTACACGCTCTAGTAGTGTCCAGATGTGCATTGCTGTAGCTGTACTCCTTCCCCGATTTCTGAGACGCGTCGGGGTCGAGAGCGACCGAGTTTACCCTTCTAAGGTAATTTGCATAATTATCAAAGTTATTACGTATTATGAAATTGTCGTAGAATGGTGCAACTTGTATAGGTTATCAGTTGTGGAAAGTCTTGGTGGATTGTTTGGCTACCATGTGCATGATTTTTTTTTTTAGTTAAAATGTCGTTCATCACCACGAGGACCATTTTACCGCGAGTGCCCCTTTTTCAATATTAATCTTACCCGATAATCATGTAGCTGTCAACTCTGTTGCCCGACAGAAATCTACGGTCGGGATACGCCAGCGATCGCTATACAGGTGGGGGTGTACACAACAGCGCCATCTGTGGTCAGGTACTCCAGTACTTCTTGTCAACACCACCTCAATTTTTCCTCTGTCGTGCCTCCGGCTAGACCTACATGGATACGCTGTTGATTCTGGAGTTATTGTTCACGATTTGGTGATGTATTTGCTCTAGAGTTTAGCCTTCGCTATTCAGGAAGCTTTATCATTAGCTTAGCTAGCTTTTGGAATTAATTTGATTAATTATGGTGACGAAGAGAGTATGAACTCTCTTTCACTTTTAAATGGCCGACCCTTCCCTTAGACGGAAGTGTTGGTGTCGAAGAGAGTATAGACTCTCTTTCTTAATTTTGCTTAACAAAGTTATAGATTTATTTTATATCTCTCCGCCTTTTATAGGCCTCTTCGATTAACTTCCTTTTATTATAAACTTATTAAAATTAATTTTTATGTTTGTTTATATGCGACCTTTCCTAATAGTAGGCGGTCTTTTCTTGGAACCGAAGTTAATTAACATTGAGCCCGTCATTTCGTTTTTACCTGTTAACTTTTTATGCTATTTTAATGTTTTTGAAAGAATTTCTTTGATAGTCTCGTACTGTTTTCAAAGTTGAACTAACGTTTTGTTTTGTCTCTGCAGTTGTTGACGTTCAGAACGTTCAACTTGCGCTCTATCGTTACGATAGAGAGAGAGTATTCACGGTTTCACGTTGCAGTAAGAGTAAACCGATTCTAGCGTTTTGTTCATTCTTTCTTAGCTTAAATGGTTTTAATTCTAATAAAGGAACTTTTTATTTGGGAAATCTTTCAGTTTTTTTTTTCCTTTAACAATAATATGTTTTAACGATATATATAATTGGGCTCATCTCTCAGGTTCTAAGTCAAGAGAGAGAGAGAGAGAGATAGAGACGGAGGGAGAGAGAGGAGGATAAACGTTTCGTTCAAGCGGGTAACGTTGTTATCGTTTTTGCTCTTCTCCCTAGTCTCTTTAGGGGAAGAAGGTAAACGTTTCTAGAGTTTTATTCTTATTCCCAGGCTTTATGCGGTGAGAGATTTTAAACGTAGTTTATTTGATCTAGTGTTTAGTCTCTTTTCCAGCCACTGAATTATTTATCTTTCATTATGTTTTTCTGTTACATTGTAATACTGTTTTCGCAATTACTAACTTTTAATGAAGGATAGAATTGCGTGTTTCAGGTACAAACCACTTAAAGTTTCGAGTTCAGTGAAATAAGTGCAAACAGAAAATCAAAAGTGATAAAGTGATAAGCGCAAAGTGTTACAGTGTTGCGTTCGAGGGTTCGTCTGTTCGTGCCAGTTGTTCGCCTAGTCTGGGACCTCTTACAAGCTCCCAAGCCCAGGGGAGAAGTAACGTCGAAGGACTTATGGGTTCATCAGGCCTTGATCGACGAACAGACGTTTCCCTCCGTGGTTTCGGGTGTAACCAACTCACGTAGCCGACGTGATCACCCCACCCACACAAAGACGAGAGAGCCCATTTATTCCTCGTCTGCGGAAGAGGTTTCTCGCAGAAACCATGGACCAAATCTTGCAGCTTTTAAGTGCAAGTCGGTCCCTTCCGCGCAAGTCCAACTCCTAGGTGTAGCCATTAGCACTGGGTCAGTTCGGACTTGCTGCAGTACGACAACTGCACACCTCCCAGAGAGGCAAGGTGGTACCGCAACAGGCAGTAACTCCGTCTGTTGCCGCACCAGCTTTTTTAGACCCTCAGTCTCAACGGACAGTAGCTCCGTTTGTTGTTGTCTTTCATAGACCCTAGTGGTCCATGCTGCAGACTATACAGTCTCAGCTTGCTCCTTCATTCAGGAGTATCATGCTGGAAGGTTGACAATGTAGCCTGTTAACCTACAACCCGCCGAGGTTGTGCGCTCAACAGATACTGCGGCTGCCTGCTCCCACCCTCCACCTGTGAGAGCTCCACCTCCGATGCGCAGTCCACCCTGCCAGACGCATGTTCTTGCTGCGCCTCCTGCTTTCATGCGTGAGTTGCCGCATCGGGAGTTGCCGGGTTCCAGCACTATGAGGCAACCTCCTCAACCCATGAGGCAGGAGCCTCATGCTATGCGGCAACCTCCTCTACCCTTGAGGCAGGAGCCTCATGCTATGAGGAGCCTCATGCTATGCGGCATCCTCCTCAACCCATGAGGCAGGAGCCTCATGCTATGCGGCAACCTCCTCTACCCATGAGGCAGGAGCCTCATGCTATGCGGCATCCTCCTCAAACCATGAGGCAGGAGCCTCATGCTATGCGGCATCCTCCTCAACCCATGAGGCAGGAGCCTCATGCTATGAGGAGCCTCATGCTATGCGGCATCCTCCTCAACCCATGAGGCAGGGACCTCATGCTATGAGGAGCCTCATGCTATGCGGCATCCTCCTCAACCCATGAGGCAGGAGCCTCATGCTATGCGGCAACCTCCTCTACCCATGAGGCAGGAGCCTCATGCTATGTGGCATCCTCCTCAACCCTTGAGGCAGGAGCCTCATGCTATGCGGCTTCCTCCTCAACCCATGAGGCAGGAGCCTCATGCTATGAGGAGCCTCATGCTATGCGGCATCCTCCTCAAACCATGAGGCAGGAGCCTCATGCTATGCGGCAACCTCCTCAACCCATGAGGCAGGAGCCTCATACTATGCGGCATCCTCCTCAACACATGCGGCATGAGCCTCATCCCTTGCAGCATGAGCCTCATCCCATGCAGCATGAGCCTCATACCATGCAGCATGAGCCTCATCCCATGCAGCATGAGCCTCATCCCATGCAGCATAAGCCGCACGCCATGCAACATGCTCTGCTTACCTTACAGCATGCTCTACATACAGCATGCTCTGCATACCTTACCGCATGCTCCTCAGTCACACATCTTTGGTTGTTGCCAACTCACAAGACTGTCAAGCAGTTTCATAACGTTGCCTTCTGGTCTGCTGCTTTTGCACCAGTGAAACCCTCACTGAGAGAACTTAGCTTTTCTCGGATATGGTTCCTGTAGATGAGAAAGTGCTATTCTCCCTCCTTCTGATATTCCCTTGAGGACTCTGTCATTTGGAGAGGAGCCTTTAGCTGCTTAGCCTCCTATGGACTTTTATTTAAGCATAACATGCTTCCAGGGAGGGTAATGGTTCCGCTTCAGTCGCTAACCCCGTCTGTTACCACACCTGCTCCCATAGACCTTGAGCTTTGTTGCAAGACATGCAGTCCAAGCTTAGTCCTTGTTAGAGGATTTTTTGTTTACGGAGTCAGTGTGTCACTGGGAAGACGTTCAACAACCAGCAGAAGTGACTTGTTGTGACGCAGTGCGGCAACCTCAGCAACCCGATAAGGAGTTGTCTGTACGACCCAGACAGTCTAGACAGTTTCGGGTTGTCGCTGTACTTCCTCGCTTCCCCATGGTTGACAGTTCACAGACTGTGCAGCAGTACCATGATCTTGTGTCCGGCTCCGTCAGACGACTGGCTTTTAAGAGCTCCCACAAGTCGTCGCTGTCTGGAGATTCTCAGATGGACTATGGATCTGACCAAGGAACTGGGCCTCCTGGTCAATTTTGAGGAGTCCCAGCTCGTCCCATCCCAGACCATTGTCTACCTGGGTATGGAGCTTCAGAGTCGAGCTTTTCGGGCTTTTCCGTCGGCCCCAAGGATCTACCAAGCCCTAGAATGCATCCAGAGCATGCTGAGAAGGAACCGATGCTCAGTCAGGTAGTGGATGAGTCTAACAGGGACACTTTCATCGCTGGCCCTGTTCATCGAGTTAGGGAGACGCCACCTCCGCCCCCTTCAGTATCATCTAGCTGCTCACTGGATAAAGGACATGACGCTAGAGACGGTCTCAGTTCCTGTTTCCGAAGAGAGGAGGTCTACTCTCACGTGGTGAAAGAACAGCTTTCTTCTCAAGGAAGTCTACCTTTGGCTGTTCAGAAACCCGACCGCCGTCTCTTCTCTGACGCATCAGACACGGGCTGGGGTGCGACTTTGGACGGACAGGAATGCTCGGGAACATGGAATCAGGAGCAAAGGACACTTCACATCAATTGCAAGGAGCTGTTGGCGGTTCATCTGGCCTTGATAAACTTCAAGTCCCTCCAGCTTAACAAGGTGGTGGAGGTGGACTCTGACAACACCACAGCCTTGGCTTACATCTCCAAGCAGGGAGGGACTCATTCGTGGAAGTTGTTCTAGATCGCAAGGGACCTCCTCATCTGGTCAAAAGATCGAAAGCTCACGCTGGTAACGAGGTTCATTCAGGGCGATATGAATGTCATGGCAGATCGCCTAAGCCGGAAGGGTCAGGTCATCCCCACAGAGTGGACCCTTCACAAGAATGTTTGCAGCAGACTTTGGGCCCTGTGGGGTCAGCCAACCATAGATCTGTTCGCTACCTCGATAACCTAGAGGCTCCCGTTGTATTGTTCTCCGATTCCAGACCCAGCAGCAGTTCACGTGGATGCTTTTCTGCTGGATTGGTCCCATCTCGACCTGTATGCATTCCCGCCGTTCAAGATTGTCAACAGGGTACTTCAGAAGTTCGCCTCTCGCAAAGGGACACGGCTGACGTTGGTTGGCTCCGCTCTGGCCCGCGAGAGAATGGTTCATAGAGGTACTGCAATGGCTGGTCGACATTCCCAGGACTCTTCCTCTAGGAGTGGACCTTCTACGTCTACCTCACGTAAAGAAGGTACACCCAAACCTCCACGCTCTTCGTCTGACTGCCTTCAGACTTTCGAAAGACTCTCAAGAGCTAGGGGCTTTTCGAAGGAGGCAGCCAGAGCGATTGCCTGAGCAAGGAGGACATCCACTCTCAGAGTGTATCAGTCTAAAGGGGAAGTCTTCCGAAGCTGGTACAAGGCCAATGCAGTTTCCTCAACCAGTACCACTGTAACCCAGATTGCTGACTTCCTGTTACATCTAAGGAACGTAAGATCCCTTTCAGCTCCTACGATCAAGGGTTACAGAAGTATGTTGGCAGCGGTTTTCCGCCACAGAGGCTTGGATCTTTTCCACCAACAAAGATCTACAGGACCTCCTTAGGTCTTTTGAGACCTCAAAGGAACGTCGGTTGTCCACTCCAGGCTGGAATCTAGACGTGGTCCTAAGGTTCCTTATGTCATCAAGATTTGAACCTCTCCAATCAGCCTCTTTTAAGGACCTCACATTAAAAACTCTTTTCCTCGTGTGCTTGACAACAGCTAAAAGAGTAAGTGAGATCCACGCCTTCAGCAGGAACATAGTTTTCACATCTGAAACGGCTAAATGTTCCTTGCAGCTCGGTTTTTTGCTAAAACGAGCTTCCTTCACGTCCTTGGCCTAAGTCGTTCGAGATCCCAAGCCTGTCCAACTTGGTGGGGAACGAACTGGAGAGAGTACTTTGCCCAGTTAGAGCTCTTAGGTACTATCTAAAAAGGTCATAACCTTTACGAGGACAATCAGAAGCCTTATGGTGTGCTATCAAGAAGCCTTCTCTTCCAAGGTCTAAGAACTCAGTTTCTTACTAATTCAGGCTCCTGATTAGGGAAGCACATTCTCATCTGAAGGAAGAAGACCTTGCTTTGCTGAAGGTAAGGACACATGAAGTGAGAGCTGTGGCTACTTCAGTGGCCTTCAAACAGAACCGTTCTCTGCAGAGTGTTATGGATGCAACCTATTGGAGAAGCAAGTCAGTGTTCGCATCATTCTATCTCAAAGATGTCCAGTCTCTTTACGAGAACTGCTACACCCTGGGACCATTCGTAGCAACGAATGCAGTAGTAGGCGGGGGCTCAGCCACTACATTCCCATAATCTCATAACCTTTTTAACCTTTTTCTTGAATACTTTTTATGGGTTGTACGGTCGGCTAAGAAGCCTTCCACATCCTTGTTGATTTGGCGGGTGGTCAATTCTTTCTTGAGAAGCGCCGAGGTTAAAGGTTGTGATGAGGTCCTTTAGTATGGGTTGCAGCCCTTTATACTTCAGCACCTAAGAGTCGTTCAGCATCCTAAGAGGACCGCTACGCTCAGTAAGGAAGACGTACTTAATAAAGGCAGAGTAATGGTTCAAGTCGTCTTCCTTACCAGGTACTTATTTATTTTATGTTATTTTTGAATAACTAATAAAATAAAATACGGGATACTTAGCTTCTTTGTTAACATGTATGCTGGTCTCCACCCACCACCCTGGGTGTGAATCAGCTACATGATTATCGGGTAAGATTAATATTGAAAAATGTTATTTTCATTAGTAAAATAAATTTTTGAATATACTTACCCGATAATCATGATTTAATTGACCCACCCTTCCTCCCCATAGAGAACCAGTGGACCGAGGAAAAAATTGAGGTGGTGTTGACAAGAAGTACTGGAGTACCTGACCACAGATGGCGCTGTTGTGTACACCCCCACCTGTATAGCGATCGCTGGCGTATCCCGACCGTAGATTTCTGTCGGGCAACAGAGTTGACAGCTACATGATTATCGGGTAAGTATATTCAAAAATTTATTTTACTAATGAAAATAACATTTTTCATTTATTTTCATTTTTTTGCCAAGTCATTTTTCCGTAAGATATTGCCAAATAGTGTCGTAAAACTTTTGCTTTTTTAGTGTTGGAAAGTGTGTCTAGATGATCTGGCTACCCATGCGTGACTTTGTTTTTGTCAGATACGATGTAGTTATTGGTATATTGGGTATTTAACTGCGGTTGCCAATTTCTGTTTTTTTTTCAATATTTGTAAAAATTTACTACGTAGTAAGGAATTGCCGTATATTATTGATTTTTTTTTCATGTTTATGTGTTAGAAAGTGTGCCTTGATGGTTGGGCTAACACGTGCATGTCTTTTTTTTTATCTGAGATGCCGTATATTAGAATGTTGGGCATTTTTCCGCGAGTGCCCCTTTTTCATTTTTTTTCATTTTTTTGCCAAGTCATTTTTTCGTAAGATATTGCCAAATAGTGTCGTAAAACTTTTGCTTTTTTAGTGTTGGAAAGTGTGTCTAGATGATCTGGCTACCCATGCGTGACTTTGTTTTTGTCAGATACGACGTAGTTATTGGTATATTGGGTATTTAACTGCGGCTGCCAGTTTCTGTTTTTTTTTTTAATATTTGTAAAAATTTACTACGTAGTAAGGAATTGCCGTATATTATTGATTTTTTTTTCATGTTTATGTGTTAGAAAGTGTGCCTTGATGGTTGGGCTAACACGTGCATGTCTTTTTTTTTATCTGAGGTGCCGTATATTAGAATGTTGGGCATTTTTCCGCGAGTCCCTTTTTATTTGTTTTGCATTTTTTTGCTTAGTCATGTTACCGTAAGGAATTGGCAAGTAGTGTCGCAAAACTTATATTTTTATAGTGTTGGAAAGTGTTTCTAGATGATCTGGCTACCCATGCCTATCTTTTTTTTAGCCAGATATAGCGTATATATAGGTATGTGTTCGATTTTCCTGTGATTGCCGTATTTTCGTTTTTTTCCCATTTCTTTCAAAATTACTACGTACTAAGGAACTATCACAGAGTAATGATTCATTTAGATATTTATTTGTCGGAAAATGTGCCTTGATGGTTTGCCTAGCACGTGGCTGAAATTTTTTTTTCTGAAATGCCGTATATTAGAATGGCCATTTTTCCGCGAGTGACCTTTTTATTTGTTTTGCATTTTTTTGCTTAGTCATGTTACCGTAAGGAATTGGCAAGTAGTGTCGCAAAACTTATAATTTTATAGTGTTGGAAAGTGTTTCTAGATGATCTTGCTACCCATGCCTATCTTTTTTTTTAGCCAGATATGGCGTATATATAGGTATGTGTTCGATTTTCCTGCGATTGCCATTTTTTCGTTTTTTCCCATTTCTTTCAAAATTACTACGTACTAAGGAACTAACACAGAGTAATGATTCATTTAGATGATTATTTGTCGGAAAATGTGCCTTGATGGTTTGCCTAGTACGTGGCTGAATTTTTTTTTTTCTGAAATGCTGTATATTAGAATGTTGGCCATTTTTCCGCGAGTGCCCTTTTTTATTTGTTTTGCATTTTTTTTGCTTAGTCATGTTACCGTAAGGAATTGGCAAGTAGTGTCGCAAAACTTGTATTTTTATAGTGTTGGAAAGTGTTTGTAGATGATCTGGCTACCCATGCCTATCTTTATTTTTAGCCAGATATGGCGTATATATGGGTATGTGTTCGATTTTCCTGCGATTGCCACTTTTTCGTTTTTTAGCATTTCTTTCAAAATTACTACGTACTAAGGAACTATCACAGAGTAATGATTCCTCTAGATGTTTATTTGTCGGAAAATTTTGTTTACTTCTTTTTTGATTGAATATCATCAAATTTTTTTAGCTAAAATATTATATTGTTTTACATTTTTTTTTCTATTTTATTTCCCTTCAAAAATTTTTTTTGGGGTCAAAATTTTAATTTTATAGTCGTAAAATAATCGACAACTATCCAGCAACCCACCATACAATTTTTATGCTTATCCAAGAATAATTAGATTAGTAAATAACACCTTGAAATTGACATACCCTTCCTACATTTCAAGTGGCAGATTAGGGAGTCTGAGTCAGTGTGGTTGGCGGCCATTTTGTTGACATATCCGAAGCGTAAGTTGCCCTATCTATATATATTCTTGTTCCCTATAGAATTTGTGATATTTTGGTATATTTTTACCTGCATAAATATCATATTATATATTAAATATATGTATTTTTTTACGAAATTTCTAAGTACTCAAAAAATTACCTTTAGATATGGCCCCTGATATAAATGTAATTTGCAAAATAATGAAGATTTTTTTTACATATTTCTTTTTTAGGATAACATATGTTTATTCCCTAAAAAAATTAGCCACTTCCTATTTCATTTGGGTACCCAAAAAAATTCATGAAATTTGGACAAATTTTTTTGGCCAAAAAAAGTTACCCTTTTTTTCTCATTACAGATCTTCACCTCCATGGGTCTGACTTCATCCAAAATACATCAAGATGTGTCCTAAACATTCAAGAATCAATTCCTAAAAGGATTTGTGTATATATGTATAAACTTTTTTTTTATGAATTTTTATGTAAGGTCTTTTTTCTTTTCTACTTAATTTTTTAAAATATTTATAATAAATAGTTTTTCTGCAGATGAGTAGTATTTATCTTTACAGTTGTTTTAAGCATTCTTTGAAGTTTTTTTGGCAAAAGAAAAAAGGAGGTTACTGCAAAAACTGATTTTTCAGGAATTTTTTTTGGCGTCGGGGTCGCTCGCGTCCGAGTATACCCTTAAAGGGGTGTCCGAGGAGCGTACCTATCCAGGGTTAAATTTCCTATGCAGTATAGGACTTACATTAAAGGATGCCAAAGTGTACCATACTTAAGGATACTCAGAGATTTAAGATGAAAAGTTTTTAAGTTCTAAAGTCCAACATAATTAGCCTAGGAATCCAGCTCCTTATTCCCCATCCCCTAACCAAACTCGGTATTGTTCGTGAGCTAACTTACATATGTACAAAAAATTCTTATAGCTATTAGGACATAAAATGTTTTTGATAGAGAACTTAGTCTATTTGTATTTGATTTTGCACTTACTGTATTTGAATAATTTTCAATATATGGTTCATAGGTTCATCTGTCTGGAAATTTCTATGTAGGGGATGCACTGTACCACTGACAAAGCATTTTTTGAGTGTCTATATCATATAACAGATTGAAAAGTATAATATACTGAAAGTGTATTGGGAAAACGAATCATATACATGCTGAAAATATTACTATAATGTTCCATCGAAAATTGCAAGGCTCAGATGTATCAGTCTCGGACCTCTTATTTTTTTCAGATCCACAAAGAAATGTCTTTGACATAAAATTTCTGGCTTTGTAATTTTAGGACCGAGATGCTATGCGAGAGCTGGAAGAATGTCGTTTAAAGATAAGTCACATTCTTCAATCGTCACTGATGTCTGATGGGTCACGCCGCTTTGCTACCCCTCCACAACAAATAGCTGCATACAATAAGAGAATTCAGCCTACTCAGGATGAAGAAGCAGAACCATCTTCACCATGGGTACAAAGTGATAAGGAATATGTTGTTGGTGATGAGGTGAGGAAGAAAATATCTTTTTATTCTTTTCTTTATTAGTATAATTCTGTGGATTTATTTTTAAGCAAACAATGATCACCTTTGTTTACCTGTCATTTTATGTTAAGTAAGCTTTCAATGAATTAAAGTAATTCAGTCAAGGCTGGGTTAGGTAGTAGGGAAATATGAATGGGTTGAAGAAGCAGCATTATATGTATGTATGTTTATATTTTTGGGCTCAAGCCATGTCGTCCTGATGGAAGGTCCCTATAAGTAGCTTTCTAAGGGATATTTTGCTACAGTGATATTCCCAGAGAATTTACCTTTAGGTCTCCAGAATTCTAACTCCTGGTGCAATTATCCTTAAAATTTCTCTTAAGGATATCGCATATATCAGGGGACGTATATCTTGATACGACACAGCAATCTTCACCCCGAATAGCGTTTTCGCTTCGAGGGGGAAAGTGGCAAAAATAGAAGGGGAGCCGTTATCAAGGTACCCTTCCTCCCATATTTACTATTGAGTATCTAGATGGCGCTGTATCCAAGATGGCGCTTATTCCTATTGTTGTAGCGAATTTGCACGGTGGTTTTCCCTGTTGCTCTAACATTTGCGCTCGATAATTGAGGATTAATAATGCAATCTCCAACTTCTTCTCTCTCTAGAAAGTTGAGTATTTATTCTTTACAGTGTATAATTTTTAGCTCCTGCTTCACAGTGAAATTAGAATCATTTTAAGTGTTCAGAGCTTCGCCGATTACCGGAGGCGCCATGGGCGCTGTCGTTCATAACGCATGTGGTATTTAGTTAGCTGAACGACTTTCCCGGTTATAATAGCATGAATATTTATGAAGCTATTCAATTAAAGAATTGCTAGGAAGTTATATATTATGTCGATCGTATTTCTTAGAATTTCGGCGATTTAGGTAACCAAACCTCGCCTACGCTAGGCTTCCTAGCCTACGTGCTTTAGTTTAGCCTCATGCATGATATAGAACGACATTCCTAGTTGTAATAGCATTGAAATATGAAGCTATTTAGGCATATTGTACTTGTAAAGATGTACACATTGTTGCATATATTTCCTCTTCCTTATCGATCGTATACGTTAGAGTTTTCATCTATTTAGGTAACCAAAATCTCACCTGGCGCTAGGCTAGCTAGCATATGCGCTTTAGTATACTTTCATACATGTTCCAGGTTTACCCTCTTGTATCGTTTTATCAATTCATAAGGAGATAGATATCTCCTAGAATTACTATATAACTCGATACTCGTCTCCAATGGAGATTTAAGGGTAATCCCTCCTCCCTCTGAGTGCCGCCCTGGGCGACAACCCTATTCTAGTCCTGCCATAGAGTAGACACTCAGGCTTGACTGGGCTAGGGTTTTCTGTCTCTTAACCTTGCCGGCGAGTAGCCAGCTTTGGGTTTTCTTGACAGAACCTCAGAGTATTCAGTCTTTTGCTAGCGGCAGAGCAGCAGGGTGAGTAGTCACTCCCCTGCCGGCTTCAGCTGCCAGCGGTTATGCCTCCCTAGGCCGCACTTGAAGTGGTTGTATGATGCCGCCACCTTCTCCCCTGCGGCCTAGAAGACTAGTCCTGTGTTGGCAGACCCTAGGCTGAAGAATAGATATTCTTCTGCCGCCTAGGATGGCGCCGACACTGAAACGATGTTTCTTCCCTGTTGAGAGGCGGCGGCAATCCTGCCGCCTCCTCTTAACACCATTTCGGCAGACCCTAGGCTGAAAAATCGATATTCTTCTGCCGCCTAGGATGGCGCCGATTTCGAAACAGAGTTTCTTCTTTGTGTGATAGGGCGGCAACCCTGCCGCCTCCTTTTACACTTGATACAGGACCCTCTTCCCTGCCCCCTCTGTCCTTTAGCGATGGCTTAACCATCGCAACTCTGTGGCCATCATCCTACAATCTCACCGCTTGCCGGGTAGGTTGTGGGGCCGGCCGGGCTCCTACATAAGCAGCTGTTTAGTCGCCCAGTCTTCCCTTATGGATGCAAGGCCCCGGGAAAAGCTGTGCCGGCTGTAGCGGCTGCCGTGGGGAGACCCCTGTTCTGTAGAGTGTTCTTCAGTCCTCTCTTGGACTGCCATCCACATATCCGGGACCGGCAGTGACTGGCAACG
The DNA here is from genome assembly GCF_036898095.1 of Palaemon carinicauda. Lineage (NCBI taxonomy): Eukaryota > Metazoa > Arthropoda > Malacostraca > Decapoda > Palaemonidae > Palaemon > Palaemon carinicauda. The sequence goes on from NW_027170729.1 coordinate 14,668, forward strand.
GTTTGTAATTGGATCAAAGCTTGAATGATACATTCTCCCCTTCCATTTGAACCCTCATTCTGGAGGAAGGCAGTAAGTTTTGGTAAACTTACACCCTTAATCATTGTTAACAAACATTGATAAGGTATCCCTTCACTCCATGCTTTCTCTCTCTCTGTCAGCTAGTGCCGCCAGGTACAAACCCAGCCGCCCTGACCGGTGCCGTCAGGTACTAACGCCGGTGCCGCCAGGTACAACCCCAGCCGGCGTGGATCGTGCCGCCAGGTGCTAGCCTAGCCGGCAACATGCCGGCTAAACTACAGTATAAGACTATACAGTAGCCAGTATATTTGCAGTATAGATATACTGCAGACAGAAAACTATAGTATATATTATACAGTAGTTATTTTCCAACATACCCTGTGTATCCTTGCACAGTCTATTGTTGAGACCAGTCATATATTGAAAAAAAGATTTCTTTCATCACACTGATAGTTGATCAGTTATCATTTACCCCACATTATTAAAACCTTGGGAAAGGTCAGTGTTAATATACACTTATCTACCCCTAGGGGTTAGAACCCTTCCCTTGGGTTTCCTAAATAGGAAGATTCTAGGCTTTAATTTTGGGGGAGGTCACAGCAATTGGCTGGACAGGAAACATAAGTATGTGTCTTTCCTAGTTCCTTTCTAGCTTGACTATCCTAAGCTATAATGATTGAAATATTAATAGTAATATTTTATATAATTGTTTATCAGGTGAGATAAACTACCACATACTCATTTAATTTTCCTCTCTTTACAGAAGGACCAATTGAAATGCAAGGTCATCTTCTGCAACGTCAGGAGTAGGGCTTTTGCGGCCATATAGAGTGCAGAGCTCATTCCCCCTGCACCGTCTCCAAGCAAGCTCTTCGGTATTGGGACCCCCAAGGCTGCAACATTTGCAAGGCCTTGGTTACCGAAGCCTTTAACGACCCCAGGTCAGCGGAATCAAGGGATGCAGCACGAAAAAAGCTGCGTAGATGGGTACGTGGGTTTCAGAAAAATGCCACGGGACTCTATCTTCCAAACGAACGGATGCTCAACTTGCTGTTCCCTAAAGCGGGTATGGAAGCTATCATACCCAAACCTCGACCTGAGATTTCATGCGTCCAGATTTCCGTAGAATCGGAAGTCTACAACGCATTTCAAGGCATGGACATCCATCATGAGGAAAGGATGTCTGAAGTGTTCTCGGACACTGAGAAGGATCTTTTGAGGGAAGGTCACGAGGAGGAGTCTACGCTAACTCCAGAAGAAGATGAGGAAGTGGACTCGGAGTCCATCCCGTCGGTACCGGCTCTCGAACCGTTACCTTTGACATCTTCTGCCCCTCCATCAGATGACATGAGACAGGCTCTGGCCAATCTTACAGTGCTGATGGAGAGCCTTCGCAAGCAAGTCGAAGAAAGGGAGGCGAGACTTGAGAGGCGCATTGCTCAACTCTGCCTCCCGTGGGTCTCATAAGAGACCGAAGGTTAAAGACCTCCCAACCTGCTCTGAAGCTAATCCCTGGAGGTATGCTGAGTACATGCCAATCACTAACGGTAAACTCTTTATCTCAGAGAAGTTGGGAGCCGTCCCTATCGAGGATGTTCAGTTCTGGCCAAGTTTCAACGCTTATCCAGACTGCTTCATTCATCTGAAGCTGGAACCAGCATTGAAGGAAGAGACGGAACCTAAGGACGTCATAGTACTTGACCATGACAAGGCACAGGCTCTTTTGGTAAGTAGCCTGAAGCAGATGGACTACACGAACTCTAAGGTGTCAGACCTCAGCAAGAAACATCCTGCCTTTCTTGCTCTAGCTTCAATAGCCTTCCCGTTTACATCGAAGGCTCTTAAAGCTGCCGTTAAGGCAATAGAGGCAGGCAAGCCTTGTCCTACACTCGAAGAGTGTAGACCATTGTCATTAGCCCTGCCCATAGAGGATAAGGATTGGAAGGAAATCGACCTTACCTTCCCAGTTGGGAAGTTGGAGGCAGATATCGCTGGACGTCAGTTCAACAAAAATCTCCCAAAGCTGTCTGACTTTCTCTTACGTGGTGAGCAAGAAACAAAGGAAAGACTAGCGGCATCTCTATCCCTACAGAACTGTTTAGAGATGACTGCAGGCCTAAATAGTACCCCGGATATGAACATGGTCATGGCCAAGATGCACATGGCCACCGTGTTAAAGGACTTGTACGGCTTTATCAAAGACAGAAGGGCATGTAGAGAGTTCGGGTTCGCTTCAGCAGCGGTAAAGCACGAACCCAGGAAGCTGATAACTTCCAATATCTGGGGTAAGGACCTCTTCCCAAGTGACGCGGTCAAGGAGGTAGTTGACAAGGCCGTCACGGAGAACAGAAACCTTCTCCAGAAGTGGGGCATGTCAGCTAAGAGGAAGTCTTCTCCAGATGAGGGTCCCCAGCCTAAGAAGAAGACTAAGAGACCCAGATTATGCTCTCGGCCTGCCAAACAACAACAACGTCCCACAGTTACCATGACCGCGGTGCCCCAAGTGGTTGCTCAACCTGCAACCACTTACCAGATGGTACCCCAACAGCTGGTTGCCCAGTCACCAGCTTTTAACCCTGCCTTTGAGAGGCAAACCACTCCCTTTCGTCCCAAAGGTAGAGGCTCTAAACGTTGCTCCTCAAAATACCCCCCATGAGGTAAGGGTGGCAAGGGAGGACGCGGTCAGGGAGGTAAATCCTCCGGAAGACAGAAGCAATGAGATGTTTCAGGTAGGAGGGAGGCTCCAACATTTTCAGGATCGTTGGACCTTCGATCCGTGGGCCCACAGCCTAATCAAGAACGCACTTGGATGGAATTGGAGCGAAGCTCCACCATCATTTCCTCAATTCTTCCAACACTCCATCCCCGCACTGGAAGAATATACCCTAGAACTTTTGAGCAACCTGGTAATAAAGAGGGCAAAGTCCATCAGATTCCAGGGAAGGCTGTTTTGTGTTCCCAAGAAGGACTCAGAAAAACTCAGTCATTCTGGACTTGTCGCCACTCTACAAGTTCATAGAGAACAAGTTCAGGATGTTAACCTGTCAACATATAAGGACCCTACTACCAAAAAGGGGCGTATACAGTTTCAATAGACCTAGCAGATGCTTACTGGCATATTCCAGTCAATCGCCCTCTCTCCTCCTACCTAGGATTCAGGCTACAGAAGAAAAAGTACGTCTTCAGAGCAATGCCCTTCGGACTAAACATAGCCCCAAGGATTTTCACGAAACCTGCAGAGGCATTCGTTCATCAACTACGCCTAGAAGGTGTTGAGGTAACAGCGTACCTGGACGACTGGCTTGTGTGGGCAGCATCCAGGATGGCTTGTCTGCAGGCATCCAAGAAAGTGATCCAGTTCCTGGAACATCTGGGATTCAAGATCAACTTCAAGAAGTCGCGATTCTCTCTGGCTCAGGAGTTTCAATGGCTGGGAATCCATTGGAACTTGAAGTCACACCGCCTCTCCATTCCCCCAGGGAAGAGTAGAGAGATCATAGGATATGTCAAGAGACTACTGAAATCCGACAGGATCTCAAGACGCCAACAGGAAAGAGTACTGGTCTCTCTCTCCAATTTGCATCAGTGACAGACCCAGTGCTAAGTCACAACTAAAAGATGTGTCAGGAGTCTGGAGAAGATACGCATCAAACGCTCGAAGAGATCAAAGAAGACCGATTCCGACCTTACTACGATCACTTCTCAAGCCATGGTGGAAGGCCAAGAACCTAAAGAGATCCGTTCCCTTGCAACCACCTCCCCCATCGGTCATCATCCACACGGATGCCTCGACGGAAGGATGGGGAGGTCACTCCCATCAGCGGAAAGTAAAAGGGACCTGGTCTTCTCTGTTCAAGACCTTCCACATCAACATTTTGGAGGCCATGGCAGTCTTCTTGACGTTGAAGAAACTCTCCCCTCGCAGATCAGCCCACATCAGGCTGATCCTGGACAGCAAAGTGATATTGGGGTGGCTAAATCGTCAAGGCTCGAGATCGCCCCAAATCAACCGAGTGATATTGGTCATCTTCCGCTTTGCGGAAAAGAAGAGATGGCACTTATCAGCAGTTCACCTTCAAGGGTTCCGCAATGTGACAGCGGACGCTCTATCCAGGCTCACGCCGATAAAGTCAGAATGGTCCCTAAACGCAGACTCATTCTCCTTCATCTTGCATCAAGTCCCGGAACTGCAGATCGACCTCTTCACGACGAACGACAACAAAAAACTACCTTGTTATGTAGCCCCATACGAGGACCCTCTAGCAGAGGCGACAGACGCCATGCCCCTCGACTGGAACAGATGGAACTGGATTTAGCTGTTCCCTCTGACCAATCTCCTAATAAAGGTCCTCAACAAGCTGAGATTCTTTCGGGGAACTGCAGCTGTAGTGGCTCCCAAGTGGCCAAAGAGCAACTGGTTCCCTCTGGTATTGGAACTGAAGCTGAGGCTGGTCCCTCTTCCAGACCCAGTACTATCTCAACAGGTCCAGAAGTCGACTGTCTTCACTTCATCACAGAGAACCCAAAACCTTCATCTCATGATTTTCTCTCCCTAGCAGTTAAGAAAAGATTTGGGATCTCAAAAGGCAGTATAGACTTCGTAGAAGAATACAAGTCTAAGTCTACTAAGAGAAAATATGAATCGTCTCGGAAAAGGTGGGTTGCTTTCGTCAAAGCGAAAAGACCTAAAGAAATCTCAATAGACTTCTGTCTGTCCTTCTTTATCCACCTTCATAGACAAGGTCTGGCAGTCAACACAATAACTACGTGTAGGCTCTGACCAGACCTCTGCTATATGCCTTCCAAGTAGACCTGTCGAATGAAATCTTTATTAAGATCCCTAAGGCGTGCGCTAGACTCAGGCCTGCAACCCCTCCGAAGCCTATTTCATGGTCCTTAGACAATGTCCTACACTATGCTTCAACAGTGGACAATGAGAATTGCTCTCTGAAGGACTTGACTCAAAAAGTAATTTTCCTGTTCACTATAGCCTCAGGGGCTAGAGTTAGTGAAATAGTGGCCCTATCCAGAGATGAGGGCCCTATTCAGTTCACAGAAGTGGGAGAACTGAACCTTTTTCCTGATCCAACCTTTCTCGCCAAGAACAAGCTACAAACTAAGAGGTGGGGTCCCTGGAGAATCTGCCCTCTGAAGGAGGATGTCTCACTGTGTCCAGTAGAGTGTCTAAAGGTCTATCTTCGAAGAACTTCAGACTTCAGGGGAGGACAGCTCTTTAGAGGAGAAACTTTAGGATCAAAATTATCCCTAAAGCAACTGAGGGCGAAGCTCACCTACTTTATTCGCAGTGCGGATCCTGACAGTACACCCGCAGGTCATGATCCTAGGAAAATTGATTCATCACTGAATTTCTTTCCGTATATGGACTTTGAGCATCTTTGCTCATACACTGGATAGAAGTCATCCAGAGTATTCTATAAACATTATGCGAAGCAAGTGAACGAGTTGAAGCATTTCGTGGTGGTGGCAGGTAGTGTGTTAAAACCTGTCGTCTAGTGCTGCGATGAACAGTGATTTGAGTGGGACTCAAATTTTCTCGGGTGAAGGTATTGACACCCCCTAGTGCATTACTTGATTAGTGAGTGTCACCATAGTGGCACTAAAGACTGTTCAAATAATTCAGGTGGAGAAATATACAGATAACACTTGTGCTGTGTGTACTTTACTCAGAGATGATAACATTCAACATTACAGAAAATCATATTAGAAAATTTATTAAATTTTCAAATTCATATGTGGCACTAATACAATTTTTTCCCATTCAGGTGGAAACAAAATTTTTTCTGTATTATGTTGAATTGTATGTTTCTCATTACATATATAAACATAGGTTACCTTATGTTTTCATTTATTGAAATAAATGATGATTACTGTAATGTAATTTTGCGTTTTATTTCGCCCTACATTTCATAAAGAAATAAAGTATACCAGAGTTTTGATATCCTAATTAAAACTGGATATATTAATGTCTGGACATTCATATAGCTTATACTTTTGTTCCTAATCAACATGGCTTGAGCCCCCAAAAAACCGATTTTGAGCGAAGCGAAAAATCTATTTTTGGGTGAAATAGCCATGCCGTCCTGATGGACCCGCTCTCCTTTTCCATAGAAAAGGCTTTGGTAGGATCCCTCCCCAAAACTACTATATCTGTAGCACCATGCTCAACTCTACAAGGAATAAGCGCCATCTTGGATACAGCGCCATCTAGATACTCAATAGTAGTATGGGAGGAAGGGTACCTTGATAACGGCTCCCCTTCTATTTTTGCCACTTTCCCCCTCGAAGCGAAAACGCTATGCGGGGTGAAGATTGTTATGTGTCGTATCAAGATATTCGTCCCCTGATTTATGCGATATCCTTAAGAGAAATTTTAAGGATATTCGCACCAGGAGTTAGAATTCTGGAGACCTAAAGGTTAATTCTCTGGGAATATCACTGTAGCCAAATATCCCTTAGAAAGCTACTTATAGGAACCTTCCATCAGGACGACATGGCTATCTCACCTGTATATGTATATGTATATGTATATGTTTAATATATATATATATATATATATATATATATATATATATATATATATATATATATATATATATATATATATATATATATATATGTATATATATATATATATATATATATATATATATATATATATATATATATATATATATATATATATATATATATATATATATATATATATATATATATATATATATTTCACTGTGCCAATGAAGTAGTTTTAGAATAGGAGATCTTTCATTTGTGAACTTCATAGTTTTCTTGAATTAAGAATTTTACGAAATACAATCGTACTTATTGTTGATATCTTAATCTTGAGATTTTTGGGATTTTTAATCTATCAATTCCCTTCGGGTACCTTGCATCCGTACCAATAACCAATTCATTAGACCTTCACTCTTATTACTTCAGTTATAGGTAGTCAGTTCATTGTTCACCAATAGATTAAGGGAAATATATTACTTTATTAGGTTTTTGCTATTTCATGTAGAAATTATATTAAAGGCATGATTAGTATAATGTTACTGAAAGACATTTTTTTTCTCCTCTAGATACTGTCTCTTCACCCAGATTTAGAGTACAACGTCCATTTCCCTTTTGTGAGAGGCGACCTTAATATTCATAGTGGCCTAGGAGGCTCTATTACTGCAGTTTTAGCAGATTTAGAGACTATATGGGGTCACTGTATATCTTCTGTCCTCAATGTCCCCCTGAAGGATTTAAAGGTATGTTTCATTTTTTTGAGTTACATATGGTCATATACAAATGGAAACCTAAAGCCTTCTTAGTATAAACTATCTTACTTAAGCCAATTTCTCTTATTCATAGCATGACTAATTTATAAATAAGTTGTGAATCTCCTCACTTCATCACTCGGCTTCCTCAGCTTGAAGCTTCAGCCAATAATTCATGCCACTGCACTATTTAGTGTTTAATTTTATTGATGTTCCTTTAATATCAAACCAATAACTCAATAGCCCTTTTGTTTTTCATGGAAAGTTCCTCTGACAAATCTCCTGAGGAAGAAGAGAACCTCATTCTCACCAGATGCTGAATGTATCACCACAGCATGGTCCAGTGGGTTAATGTATTAACCTATTTTCTTCCTTTTATGTTTGCCAGAGTACAAATTTTGTTCCCCAATCTACTAAAAAAAATTAACCCAACCCTATCAGCTTATATATGCCTAATCCTGCAGTCAGCAGCTCACTGATCACACACACAAAGAAACACAAAACCGCGTCTCTGATGGTAAGGGTTTTCTTTGTTTTTGTTCAAACAAACAACACCTTGTGTATTTGCTTTACTGTACTCATTTAAAAGAAAAAAAAAATCCCAACCATGTCTTCATTATGATTTCAGTTTTTATTATCTGTTAAGGTTTTGTTAACAATTCTTCCGAATTTCTTAAAATATTATTTTATTGCATAATGGCTTTTCTTCATGCTGGAAGTACACTGTCATTACCTTACTGGCTTTTGTAAGTGCATCTGCATGATTAGTCAATGCTCAATGAATCTGCATGGTTTAAAGAAGATAGTTTTCTATGTTATCTGAACTCGGCCTTATCAAGGTCTTCAACTGCAGGTCCACAGTTATCAAGGTTTCTGTAAAATCAAAGCCTCTTGCTTACTTTTTGGTTGAGGATGGAACAGATTTTATTTTGAAGTTATGAAGATTTATTGGATGATGTAATTCTTCCTTTCCTGACAGATTTGTATAATTTCTTAGCTTTTGCTGATATTTACCATCATTCGTGTTTTTATTAGCGAGTGTTCACATTCCAGCTGTAAGGAGTGTGAATAAAGTCTTCATTGCTATTTTCTTGCCTAACTTTTGACTTTTCAGAGTATATTATTGATGTAACTTGGCTACACGCAGAGGTTCTTGCTTTACCAAAGGCAAAATAATAGACATTGCTGAGTGAAGAGGTGTTTTGGGAGCTCTGTTGACATTTGTCCCTGAGCTGTATTTTAGCTTATATTTCTTGTTTCTGAAACCTTTGAAAAATATTTGTTGATCTCATGGAGAGACTACAGTGAGAAGTAAAAGTACATCATGGCTGGTTACCCCCTGTATGAATATGTGAGCGGAGACTTAAAAAGGTGAATAGGATGTGACTGTAAAAGTTTTTTTTTGAAAAATGAAGAGGCTTGCATGCATTTTCAAGGCACATATTCAATCAATTTGAAGGGAAATAAGATATCTGCTATAATGTACACTGTATAGTAAAGTTATTATGCCCTAGCCTGTATTAACGGTATGTAATCCAACACAGTACATTACTCAAAACATGTTGACTACATGTATTGAATGAATATATTTTGTCATATGAAAATAATAATTCTAATTTTGCCACTGAAATATTATTACTATTGCTGTATCAAGAAAATATCAATATAGTTTTGTAATTATTATTGTTATTCTTGGTAGTATACTGTATTATGAAAAAATTTGTTTTTATACACAAATCACAGAAACCAGAGTTTGGAATGAAGCAGAATGCAAATAAGCTAAATTCTCAGTGGAATGTGAAAGTTTACTCCAAGAAACAATCCCAGCAACAGAAAAGTAACTGAAATATAGAATACGTACTTGGTTTTATCGCTTGCTGATTACACTCGCTAGACTAAGGGGTGAAAGAAATAACGATTAATGAACAGGAGTTATGAGAAATGTCGAAGCAGCATACTCTGCAAATCAAATACAGTACAAGGCGAACAAGAGTGGTGTTGCTATTAGTACTACAGGTTCAGTAATAGTAAGTTGTTCAGTAACCGAAATACAAACCACGCTATTTACATGGGGTATTACTTTCGGCGTAGCTGAAATAACGAGCCATTAGATTTTTAACAAGGGTTAACTACCCTCTCGTTAGTTAGCGAGGGGGTAGGGGAGGGGTAGCTAGCTACCCCTCCCCCTCACACACCGGTGAAGTGATTCACTTCACTTTTGGCTCGGGTGATGATCAGACCTGTCTGTCTCACCCTCGCATTTTTGACAGCCTTAATTTGTTTGCTTTTTCTTACAGCTTGTGTGCTTGGAAGTTGGCCTCCATCCATCATGCGGAAGTGCCCTGGACTTCCCGACCGCCCTTGTGCGTTCATGTCGGCGGTCGAGACCGACCCTCACTCCTTATGTCCATACTGCCGAGGTCAACGGTGTGAAAGGAATAAAACTTGTAGTGAGTGCAGGGAGTGGTCTACTTCCCAGTGGGAGAGGTTTTCCCGGCGACGTAAGAAGAAGTCTAAGCGGGACCTTTCTCCTTTAACGGCTGCCTTGAAGAAGGAAGGTTCCAAAGACTCTTCTTCCGTTGCCCGAACCTCCTCCAAAGCTCCCACTCGATCAGTCTCTCGCGAGGGGCCGTCGAGTGGTAGCGGAGGCCTTTCTGTTGTTGACCAACCTCGGGGTTCGGGAGAGGGAGTTGCCTCGCTAAGCGAGGCAGCTCCTCCTCCTCCACCTCCGGGGGAGGATTTTGATGTTGATGATTCTGTGTCTAACAATGATCTTTTGCAGCTTTGGGCTTCCTTGGGGCTTAAGGGCTCGCCCTCCAGGGAAGCCCTGTTTGACCTGATCCAGTTGGGTGCAGCTGTCAAACAGTCGCCGGTAATAGCAGAGGTAGATCCTCTGTCTATTGTCGACGTTGTTGTGGCAGAGGCTTCCGACGGGTCAGGCCAAACCCCTGCTGTTGTTGCTGATGTTGCTGAAGGCTCAGTTCCCCCTTCCGAACATCCTTCGAGGGAGGAGCTGGGTCCAACGGTCTCTCCTGCGGGTGATTCTCCCCCCCGGGGGAGTTCACTGACGGAGACTCCTCTTCGGAGGACCGACGATGGTGTTGCTGCCCCTCGAGGTCGTCTTCGCCGTAAGGCTCGCCCTCCTCTTCGCCGTCAAGGCCTTCGTTCCCCTTACAAGGGGGTTAGGAGGCGCCTCTTTGGTTCTTCGCCTTCGACGTCTCCCGCAGAGGAGCCTCCTCGACGTGTGCAGACCGTTACAGCCGCATCGCTAGACCTCTCAGCTGATCGTTCGCGATCACCGACGCCTGCCAGACCTGCTTGCCTTCCTTCTCCGTTTGCGGATGCAGATGCGCTGTGGGCGCCTACACACCCCGTTTTCCAACGGGCACCGGTCCCTTCGGGGCATAAGGGCTTGTCTCCCACTGAGACTAAGTCCCTTAAGCGCCAGGTGTTACCTGCGCGCCCACGTTCTCCTGCGCGCTCGCTGTGGACCCTACAGACTCTTCACACCCCACATCTTCTCAACGTAGATCTCCTGCCCGCCAGCGCTCGCCTGCGCGTCAGCGCTCTCCTATTCGTCAGCGCTCCCCTGCTCGTCAGGGATCTCCTGTGCGCCAGCTCTCTCCTGCTCGCCAGCGCACATCTGCGCGCCCCGTTCCTGCTGCGCGTCCTGCGCGCCCACGTACTCCTGAGCGCCCATGATTACCTGCTCGCCAGCGCACATCTGCGCGCCCTGGTCCAGATGCGCGCCATGCGCACCAACGTTCGCCCGCCCGCCCATGATCTCCGGATCTGGGTGCAGGCAAGGAGGCTGCTCCTTTGCCCCCTCGCCGTCGATCTCCTACGCGCCCACAGACCCCGCCCACGCGCCAGCCTTTGCCTGCGCGCCATCGCGCGCACTCTTCTGTGCGCTCTTCTAGACCTGGTCGAGCTCCTGCGCGCCCATGCGCCCACGAGAAGTCTCCGGTGCAAGCCCGCGAGCGTTCGCCCCTACACGCCACTTCACCTTCTGGTCCTGCAGCCCATCTGATAGCTCCCGACCACGCCACTACGCATCAGCGATCTCCAACGCGCCAGCGATCTCCCGCACGCCCGCGCGATTCTTCGCCTGCGCGCAAGCGCTCTCCAACGCGCTCGCGCGCCCTAACATCTGATCGCCGAAGGTCTCCTGCACGCCCACGCGCTAACTCACCTGTGCGCACCCGATCGCCTTCTCGGCCTACGCGTCATCGCTCGCCAGCTCGCCATTGCTCGCCAGCGCTCGCCAGCTCGCCAGCGCGCCAACGCTCCCCTGCACGCCGTCGTTCTCCCAGCTGCCAGCGCTCTCCCCTACAACCGCGCGCACCCTCACCTGCGTGCCCACGCACACCTTCACCTGCGCGCCCGTGCGCCCACGCGCTCTCTCTCCCGCGCGCACACGCGCCCCACGCGCTCTCTCTCCCGCGCACACGCGCCCACACGCACCCACGCGCCCTCGCACGCCCTTGCTTTCATCTCCGCGCGCCCCACGCACATGCGCGCCAACGTTCGCCCGAGCGTGAACCCGTGAATTTACCATCGCGCCAGCGCCAGCGCGACCCCGATCGTGATTCCCGCCGGGTTTCGCAGCACGGGCAACCTTGCGAGTCCTCGGGAGCGACGCGTACTTCCAGATTATCGTCATGATCTCCACCGCATAAGCGTAGAGCAGCGCTCTTGCGGGAGGAGGAAGATTCTTCAGAGAGGTCAAGGCAACACCCTTCTTCTTTTCAGGCAGGCGCTGTGGTATCCACTCCTAAGGATCGCCCGATCCCCTTCCCTCCAGCGGGAGTGGCTGACACCGAGTCTGTCAGCCGTCAGCCTTGGTTCGGGTCTCTGATCAAAGCGGTCGTCCAGGCTGTTAAGCCAGCCCTCGCTGATCTAGGCCTCAAACCAACTGCAGCCTCGTCCCCGCTGAAGAGAAGGAGAGGAGTGGACTTCGTGGTAACTTCTCCTAGGGTCAAACTGGCTCCCAAGAAGTCCGTCAGGAAGGCCCCTTCCCCCCCTCAGACAGTTTCTCCTTCCCCTGTGGACGAAGCCTTTCCGTCCTCAGGAGAGTCCAGCGAGGTGGGACATTCTCCCACGGCACCAAGGGGAGGAACCCCACCTCGAGTAAGAGAATCGTCTCGTGTGGGAGCAGCGAGGAGGCCTCAGACTTCTTTACTGGAGTCCTGTATTCCTCCTAGGAGGGAGCCCAAGGACTCGAAGACTATCCCTAAGTCTTCATCTCGGATTCGACCAGAGTCAACAAGACCCCAGGAGAACGTCCGCGTGTCCCCCCAGGTAGAGCAGCTGGGGACAGGAGACTTTGCTGCCAGTCCACAAGGAGGAGAGCTGCACAAGTCGGAGCATGCCTTCTGGCAGGTCCTGAGTCTGATGCGGCAACTCAACAGGTTCGAGGACCCGGAGACCGCCCCTCGCGAAGGCAAGGATACGGTTCTGGACCAAGTCTACTGCACTCAAAAACCTCCGAAGGCCAGTGCGGCTCTGCCCTGGTCCCAGGGGGTTAAGAGCGCCAGAGACAAGGTTGAGAGCCAGCTCTCCGAACTCGCCTCCTCCAGCCGTTCCCCTGCCAGCAACAAACTCCTCCCACCTCCTCGCGTGCAGCAAAGGAGGTACTGTACTTCGAGATCATGGGGGAGTCTTGTTTAGCTCTTCCTCTCCACCATTCTGTGGAAGAGCTCTCCAGGGGAATTTCTCTCGAGAAACTCTCCGCCTGGTAGGTGACATTCTCGGCTACAGAGATCTTGATCCAGGAGAAGGTCGCAAAGTGTGCCATGCAGGCCACTTCGTGGCTGGATGTCTGGCTGGGGTCTCTGGGCATCCTGTTACGATCCGAGGACTTGTCCAAGGAGAGCACCAGGAAGGCCATGGAGACTTTTCTTCTCTCGGGCACGTGCACCATCGAGTTTCTGGCTCACCAAGTTTCGAACTTGTGGGCAAACTCGATCTTGAAGCGTCGTGATGCGGTGACCGAGAGGTTCCATGCGAAGGTCCCAGCCATGGATGTCTGCAGGCTCAGACACTCTTCCATCCTTGGAAAGAGCCTGTTTGAGCCCAAGGATGTGGAACGGACAGCTGAGAGGTGGAGGAAGTCGAATCACGATTCTCTCCTCCAAAGGGCTCTTACATCCAGACCCTACAAGCCTCCAGCACCTCAACAACAACAGCCTCGTCAGTCTAGGACATCGAAACCGGCTCCGGCAGCAAAGGCAAAGGTGTCCAAACAGCAGCCCTTTCCCGTCAAGGACAGGAAGGGCGGGAAGTCCTCCAGGAGAGGCAAAAATCCTAGAGGGAGCGGCCGGGGCCGCAAACGCTAGGATTGGCAATCCCCCTGCGTGTCCACCAGTGGGGGGATGCCTGCAGAGTTGCGCGTTCAGGTGGCAGCAACTCGGGGCTGATTCCTGGACGATCTCTGTGATCAGCCAAGGATATCGCGTCCCGTTCACGACATCTCTTCCTCCCCTGACAGCGAATCCAGTGTCGTTGAGCACCTATGCCATGGGATCGGCAAAGGGGCTAGCCCTTCGGGCAGAAGTCGAGACCATGCTCAAGAAGGATGCTCTCCAAGAGGTCGTCGACGGCTCCCCAGGCTTCTTCAGTCGACTCTTTCTTGTAAAGAAGGCGTCTGGAGGCTAGAGACCCGTCATCGACCTCTCAGCCCTGAACAAGTTTGTCAAACAAACTCCGTTCAGCATGGAGACAGCAGAGACGGTCAGACTTGCAGTGAAACCGCAAGACTTCATGTGCACACTGGATCTAAAGGACACGTGCTTCCAGATCCCAATCCATCCGTCTTCCAGGAAGTACTTGAGATTCAGCCTAGACAACAAGATCTACCAGTTCAAGGTGCTGTGTTTCGGTCTCTCCACAGCACCGCAGGTGTTCACTAGAGTGTTCACCCTGATATCTTCGTAGGCACACAGGATCGGCATCCGTCTCCTTCGCTATCTGGACGACTGGCTGATCCTGGCAGACTCGGAGTCGACCCTTCTTCGACACCGAGACAAGCTTCTGGGACTTTGCCAAGATCTAGGGATCATGGTAAATCTCGAGAAGTCTTCTCTGCTTCCATCTCAACGACTGGTATATCTAGGCATGATATTGGACACCAATCTCCACAAAGCCTTTCCATCAGACGACAGGATAGCAAGGCTGAGGAGGGTCGCAGAACCTTTCTTCAGACGGGAAGAGCTTCCAGCCCGATCTTGGTTACATCTTCTAGGTCACCTGTCCTCCCTGGCCCGTCTAGTTCCAAATGGCCGCCTCAGGATGAGATCCCTGCAATGGCGGCTCAAGTCCCGGTGGAGTCAAGGCCACGATTCCCCGGACTTTCTGGTCCCCATGGGGCCTGCGGAACGGACGGACCTGCAGTGGTGGTTGACGGACGGAAACCTTCGAAAGGGAGTGGATCTTCTCGTCCTCCCCCCGGATTTGATGCTGTTCTCGGACGCGTCAAAAGAAGGGTGGGGGCCCACGTTCTAAACCACAGGATCTCAGGCTGGTGGTCAGAATCAGAAAAGTTCCTCCACATCAATCTGCTAGAGATGAAGGCCGTATATCTGGCCCTTCAACAGTTCCAACAGACCCTGGCGGGTCACTCTGTGGTGGTGATGAGCGACAACACCACAGTAGTGGCTTATATCAACAAGCAGGGAGGTACCTTTTCACAACAGCTATCCCATCTTGCAGTAGAGATTCTGAGATGGGCCGAAGTCCACTCGATACCACAATCGGCTCGCTTCATTCCGGGCAAAAGGAATGTGCTCGCCGACAGTCTGAGCAGAGCTTCGCAGATAGTGAGTACCGAGTGGTCTTTGGATCCTCTAGTAGCCAACAAAGTCCTGACTTTGTGGGGTTCCCCGACAGTGGACTTGTTCGTGACAGCCTTGAATTTCAAGCTGCCGCTGTACTGCTCCCCAGTCCCGGACCCCAAGGCACTCTGGCAAGATGCCTTCCAACAACGGTGGGACAACATCGACGTCTACGCCTTCCCACCGTTCTGTCTGATGAGAAGGGTGCTCAACAAGACCAGACTATCGGTCAACCTGTCGATGACCTTGATAGCTCTGCTATGGCATCATGCAGAGTGGTTTCCGGACCTTCTGCAGCTCCTGACGGAACTCCCGAGAGAACTTACCCCACGACACGAGCTACACAAGCAACCACACTGCAACATCTTCCACAAAGCTCTAGCTTCGCTTCGGCTTCACGCCTGGAGACTATCCAGCATCTCCTTACAGAGAGAGGCTTTTCGCAACAAGTTGCGGAGAGGATGTCTCGACACCTGCGAAAGTCATCTGCAGGGGTCTACCAGGCGAAGTGGAGAGTCTTCTGTGGTTGGTGTCGTGGGAGGGGTATCTCTCCCCTCGATGCCACTATTCCAGCAATAGCGGAGTTTCTTGTTTATATGCGGGAGGAAATGCGCCTTTCGGTCTCGGCGGTGCAAGGCTATCGCTCAGCCTCCATGGAACGTGGTTCGGGTTCTCAGGGCTCTTAAGAGACCTCCGTTCGAACCATTACGCCAGGCTTCTGATCGTCACCTGACTTGGAAGACGGTGTTCCTGCTCGCTCTAGCTTTAGCCAAGCGTGTCAGTGAACTTCATGGTCTCTCGTACGACGTCGCCCATTCAAGGGGAAGGGGGGAGGTAACGTTCGAGTTCATCCCTGAGTTTGTTGCCAAGACTCAAAATCCTGGGGTTCCGGACCCACGGTTTTGAGTCTTCGTTCTGTAACAGATGACCTAGACCATCTCCTACTATGCCCAGTAAGGAGTCTGAGGCGTTATCTTAAAAGAACAGCTGCAGTCCGTCCTCGCGTGCAAGCCCTGTTTGTGAGCACGGGAAGGACGATGAGGAGGGTCACCAAGAATACCATTTCAGCTTGGATTCGAAGGGTCATCCATCATTCCCTGAATCCAGACCCTCTTCCATCACGTCGCCCTAGAGCACACGATGTCAGAGACATCGCAACGTCCCTGGCATTCAAGAGAAACTTCTCTGTGACGCAGGTGCTACAAGCTGGGGTCTGGAAGCGTCAAACGACAGCCCACTACCTGCAGGACGTGACCCACAGGAGCCTCGATACGTTCTCTATCGGCCCTGTGGTGGCTGCACAACAGCTGGTCTAACCTCAGGCTCCTTAATGGACAGGTAGCAGAAGGTTGAGGGCATTGTTACCCGGTTTTAGACTGCTTAAATGAAAAAGTATGTCTGGCCCTTATTCTTTTCTTCATCCTCCCCTCTCTTGGGGAAAGCAGCATCCTGGGTTCTCTGCATAGCTGACCTCAAACCACTGCAGGTAAACCATGCATCCTTGTGCTCCTAGTATTAGTATAATACTGTCGCGTCCCCCATACCCTGACGAGGTGGTATTGGGAACGTCCTATCCTAGATTTCCATCTAAAGGATTTCAGGTCAACTTCCTAGGACGAGTCACACTTCTTTCCTTCACACACAAGCTTATGTAGGCCGCACGTTCCTTGCGGAGCAAGGAATTTGCGAGGTGCAGGGACTCTTTTTCTCGAGTGCTGCTCACTCGGATTCTGAGTCCCCGGGCGCAGCCAAAGCCAGTAAGGCTGGGACTTTCCACCCTACCTAAGGGTTAAGTCACCCCATGTAAATAGCGCGGTTTGTATTTCGGTTACGGAACAAATGACAAATTCGGAGATAATTTGTATTTTTCCTAACCATACAAACCTTAGCTATTTACACATATTTGCCCGCCAGCCCTGTCCCCCATGAAGTCCTACCTCTAAGCGAAGTGAATCAGTTCACCGGTGTGTGAGGGGGGAGGGGTAGCTAGCTACCCCTCCCCTACCCCCTCGCTAACTAGCGAGAGGATAGTTAACCCTCGTTAAAAATCTAATGGCTCGTCATTTCAGCTACGCCGAAAGTAATACCCCATGTAAATAGCTAAGGTTTGTATGGTTAGGAAAAATACAAATTATCTCCGAATTTGTCATATATCAGTTGAGACATACCTCTGGTTCTAGGTTGTACATGTGTTGGTGAACTTGTTTTTGCTAAAAGTCAAGAAAACTGGGAAGCTGGTAACTTGAGGTCATGAATATGCATATGAAAAATAGATTAATGAAACGAGGGTAAAATTAACTGCATATTTTCTAATGGCATAGATTTGAAATTTCTTAAAATGTTTTGTTTTTTATGTAAATTATTTTCTTTTACAGTTTTATCGAGCGGTACTGATTATTCCGGATATCTACAACCGAGACCATGTTAAGAAGCTTATGAATTTATTGCTGAATGGTTTAGGCTTTTTCAGCTGTTTTGTTCTTCAGGTAAGCTTTGTATAATAGCACATAGTTTTTTTTTATTAGTAGAAGTGTAGTGAGTTTTTCTTTATAATAGTTGAGTAAAAATATTAAGGATCCGTGACCACTATTTGGGGACAATCTTTCAATGATATTTTGGATATCCTGTGCTAATGCACTGCAAAATTAGCGGGGGTGACCCTTCCAAAACCTTGGGCTAACTCCGTAAAGTGGCAAAATCAAAGATGGCCATCATTTTCGCTGTTTCGCCATTCCTTCTAGCAGCACCATCTTGTTTGCTTGCTTTGGGAGTTTTCTGCTTTTTTTGTCAATTTTTTGTGCAAATTTGAGAGTATGGATGCTTTTGCTTCTGCCTCATCGGTTAAGTTAAGTACCTTAACCTTTTTTGGTGGAGAATTTTGCGTCTTCCCCTTTGTTTTTGCACAGTTTTTATCTCACGGCTGTCACATGGCCAAAGCCTGAAGATCATGCCTTCAAATAAATCAGTGTTTTATATGAATTTCTTAGCTAGCCTTAATGAAGTGTGTTATATAAATACTTTTACAACAGTGGTGTAAACAATGATTTTTACCTACAAAGATCATTTTGTGCTTCTCATTTACTCAGCTGTTTGGTAACTTGAGTGATGTGATGAGAAAATCTAAGACATAATTTTTTAGGCATGATGGTGCATCTTTTTTCTGACTGACAAAAAAGAATATACAGCCTCATGTTTTATAATGAGGAATATTTATATATAAAATTGACCCAAAAAGTACCCGTGCCAGTTACTAATCCTGAGATACCCGTAGAGAGAAGGGACTCCCAAATCATTCATTGTGCCTCCTTCTTCTGGGATGAGTTGAATTCATTTGGCATGAGTTAAGAGACAGCAATTTGTGTTGGTCTATTTGCTCATCTTATGGGATACAGAACATCAGACTTCATTTTATAAATCATTACATGCATATAAGCAAATTACTTTACATGTTGAATAATTAAATTTCAAAGAAGGATAGTCACCATACTTTACAGAAATAGAGGCATAGATATAGAAAGAAATAGTTCATTGTAGAAGGAAGAAATGTTATGGCAGAAGTTACAACTTGGTCTATTTAAATTTGAGCAGAAGATCTGAATTTGACTAAGATGTGTCAAAACATATTCTCCTCATGTGGTAGTTGCAGCTTTTATAGCACTGATGGAACAACTATTTTCTATTCTTTTATTTCCAGTTTTTATGTAGGTTTTCTTGGAAAATTTGAAATTTCTATTTGTCAGGTATCTTATTACAAGAATGAAAATTTGATCATCTCATTTCTTGTGAAATATCTGAATTTAGCAGATAAGTTTGTGATATAAAATAAGGGTGCATGCTTCATGGTTTCTGAATTAAACTCATGTTTCTAACTTGGGATAAAATATGATGTGAAAAGGATTCTCCTCTGTACGTTAATTTCTCTTTATCATATTCCATGACTGATTATAGTGTTTAAAAATACTGTACAGTATACACTAGCTGGAAATTGGAAGGCTAAACAATCATAAAGGGATTTTGACGTAGGAAAAATCTATTTCTGGGCGAAGGACCTGTGCCGCCCAGTGAATAAGCTCCATTTAAGCACTTATTCTTAGGTAATTTACTGCTAAATATACCAGAGAAAAAATGTAAAGGAGTGCTAGGTTAACTAGCTCGCTCACCTAATGGTGTCGGTATAAAATTGGGCGTATAATCCAGAGGTCCCGCACTATTTAGATTAATCCACGACAGAGAACCCCAATAGAGGAGAGCCGTTCAACCTCACTCGGTACTACTACAATGCATCCGCTCAGAACCCAACTCCTTAGCACCCAAAGTTTGGGGACTCCAAGGGAGAGGAGCTGGGAGGGTTCACTGGGCGGCACAGGTCCTTCGCCCAGAAATAGATTTTTCCTACGTCAAAATCCCTTTTCTGGGCTCGAACCTGTGCCGCCCAGTGAATCTATACAAGAGAAAAATGTCACCAAACTTGCAAAATAAAGGAAAAAACATAAGCGTAAGAGAAATACAGGATGCTTTAATCAGAGATGAGTACCAAAAAACAATTATAAGGGTATCTTAAATATGAACATAAATCCAATAAGGTAGGTATAATAATGCCGTGAGTGATAATATATACAGATACTCAGGAGCATAAAAATTTACAAATATAATAACAGTATTCAGGTGCGAGACCAACGAATACAATAGGGTATAAATGAGGCAGGTAAGAGGGAGAGATAAAGAGTCAAGGCATTAACCTGTGAGTTACTCGGGAGTAACTACGCTCCCTGCGGCTACTGTAGAAAATTTTAGGGCTTCCAAATGTTTAAGGTAGTGTTTCTTGAACACTGACGGTGATTTCCACCCTGTATACCTGGAAAGGTCTGTAAAATTCATGTGGTGAAAGAAGTTCACCGAGGTGGCAACCGCCCTGATATCATGTGCAAGAGGAAAAGAGTCAGGGTTAGCTTGTTTAATAAAATACAAAATTTGTTGCCTGATCCCTTTAATAGTAATGGTACCGCCCTGTTCTCTAACGAATAGAGGCCCCGAGGAGTTAGAGGAGGTCCGGGATAGATAAGACCTAAGAGTACAGTGAACCCTCGCTACTTCGCGGTTCGACCATCGCGGATTCACCACTTCGCGGATTTTTTTCATAACCCATGTCAATACATATATTGCGGATTTTCCGGAAATATCGAAAATACCGCGATGTGACCGATGGTGCGAGATTGGAGAAAGTAAGGAAAATTGAATCATGATTGATTTTCAATATAAATGAAACTTTGAGGAGCAACAAAGATATCATTTGTTAGAGAGATAGAGAGAGGTAAGGAATGGGAGGTAGTGAAAAGTAGCCCACAGAGAGAGAGAGAGAGAGAGGTAGAGAGAGAGAGAGAGAGAGAGAGAGAGAGAGAGAGAGAGAGAGAGAGAGAGAGAGAGAGAGAGAGAGAGAGATAGGTAGAGAGAGAGAGAGAGAGAGAGAGATAGAGGGGGGTTTAAATGTAATAAACAAAAAAATTTGATAGGTTATAACACATTGGTGCTTATGTAATATCAACTGTATACTGTAGACGGTTTGAATAAGTTAAGAAATGGTATAAATGATACTTTGTTAGTGTATTCGTACACACTCAAGAGCGGCAGCTAGATGACAGCTGATCTAATTACAGCCAAAAGTAAAAAAAAAAAAGTCAACAATACTCGATTTTTAAAACACACCCGAAATTTAAAAACAAAAGTACACGCTTTCTTAATGTGCAATTAACTATTTAAAGAGTGGCAATTTTCTAGAATAAAATGATATTTCCCAAAAAATAGTGGTTTGCTGATGAAATCGGATGCCCTATTTTTGGCTATGATTGAAATGGATGTAGACTCGGCCTAATTATTTCATTTCGTATTTAATTGACACTAAGAAAACTAATTTTAGTTTCTTCATCTAAATGTAAGTATTGTATAACACGAAGAGAGGGAGAGAGAGAGAGAGAGAGAGAGAGAGAGAGAAAGAGAGAGAGAGAGAGAGAGAGAGAGAGAGAGAGAGAATGAATCAGCTGTTGTAATCAAATGGCGTGTTTTTGTTTCGTGAGAATTTCATCGCCACGACTTTAACAACAACATACTGTACTGAACTTTACAGTATTATACAGACTACTGTAATATGATAAAGTAAAATATTTGTAATCTATTTTATATGAAATGGGGCTATTTTTGTTTTGTTTAAAATTTACATTTACGTATGTAAAACAACTCTCTCTCTCTCTCTCTCTCTCTCTCTCTCTCTCTCTCTCTCTCTCTCTCTCTCTCTCTCTCTCTCTCTCTCTCTCTCTCTCTCGTAGATTGTTTTCCTGCTTTGCTACGTATGTATGATTTTATATAGATACGGTAAATAATATTTGTAATTACATATTTTATAAAAGCTTTTACTGTAATATCATTTTTTATCACTTTCATCATGCGGGTTAAATTCCTTAGTTTGTTTACTGAGCGTACTTTATGACGCCGTCGTTTCAGGCAGCGTCATAAAGAAAAAAATTTCATTTGGAAGTCCTAAGAAAAATTAAGTAAAACATTAGTAATAACCAAATCAACATACTGTACTGAATAATCAATATAATTGATGCAAAAACTAACCTATAAACAGATGTGTAAATGCGTTTGTTTCTTCATTAGGATCAGAGATAAACGTAAACAAAACATTGGTTGCCAGTTTTTATCGTTCTTTTTGGCGTGTTTAGGAAACGCATGACATAAAGTCGCCTTTAATAATTGTGCCTGTTTTAGTTTAGGGTACTGTATTACATGCATTAAGTGTTCTGTACATTAAAGGGTAGTTTGTTAACAGTACTACGTACAAGGGAAGGTTTTAACAGTCTGAATATACATGTTAAATAAATAGGTAAATATGGTGTTACTACTTCGCGGATTTTCACCTATCGCGGCCGCGTCTGGAACCTATCTACCGCGATAAACGAGGGTTCACTGTAGTGACAGGGCACAGCGACGGATCTTGCGTGAGGGGAACAATTTTCCAGGAGGTCCATCTGTTTTGAGGGTCTTCATTCTTAGCCAAAAAGAATTTGTTAGGAGAAAGAAGGACCTCTCCTGAAGGCAGAAAGTCAATATGACCTGGGTCTCTCGACAAGGCTGCCAATTCAGAAATTCTTGCCCCGGAAGCCAAGCTCACTAGGAAAAGTGTTTTCCTGAGAAGGGGCATGTAATCACAAGAACTGTTAATGGTATCAGAAGCCAATTTGAGTACGTCATTAAGGAACCAGGTCACCGGGGTAGGACGAGTAACCGGTTTCAGTCTGGCACAAGCTTTCGGAATTGAAGCTAACAAAGAGTCGGTTAAGTCTATGTTAAAACCCACTAGGAAGATCTTTTTCAGAGCAGATTTAATAGTGGTGATAGTATTGGCTGCCAGACCTGATTCTAATAAAGATCTAAAGAAAGTGACTGTAAGGTTCAAGTTCATACAGATCACGTCTGAGTCTATTAAAAATTTTGCCAACTTTTTAACTGCAGAGTCATACTGACGGATGGTGGAATCCCGTTTATCTGATTCTAGGAACAAGGTGTTTTGAGGATCAATATTGGCACCATGCATAGCCGCAAACTTCATAAAGTCCATAAAGTTAGGGCGCTCTGAATGTTTGAGAAAGCGTACACAACGCGTGTTTGTACTATCTGAGACAGAACCGGATTGGGTATCGGGTGAGGGTATAGTCTCAACTCCCGCAGGAGAGGATACCAGTTGCTCTTGGGCCAGTTGGGTGCGACCAAGGCTACTTGTCCCTTGAAGGATCTCAGTTTGTCTAGAACTTTCAGCAAAAGATTCACCGGGGGAAAGAGATAAATCTTTTCCCAGTTGTCCCAATTCTGTGACATGGCGTCTGTGGCGTAAGCCTGAGGGTCTAGATTGGGAGCCACATATACTCTCAATTTGTGGTTGGATTCCGTGGCGAAGAGGTCCACTTGGAGGCCGGGAACCTGAGAGAGAATCCACCGAAATGACTTTAGATCGAGTGACCATTCCGATTCTAGAGGGGAGGTCCGGGACAGGGCGTCTGCCACTACATTCCGGACTCCCGCCAGGTGGACAGCTGAAAGATGCCAACGGTTCGAGGCTGCTAGGGAGAATATGGCTACTAGAACATGGTTCAGAGGCCCTGACTTTGACCCGCCTCTGTTGAGGCAGCGGACCACCACTTCGCTGTCGAGGACCAGACGAAGGTGTTGTTTCTTGGGAAGAACGAGACGTTTCAGGGTTAGAAGAACTGCCATGGCCTCTAGCACATTGATGTGAAAATGGCGGAACAAGGGAGTCCAAAGACCTTGAACTTTCTTGAGCTGAGAATAGCCGCCCCAACCTGATAGGGATGCGTCTGTGTGAATGATTAATTCCGGGGGCGGAAATTGAAGGGGAACTGACTTTGACAGACTGTTTGCTCTTGTCCAAGGAAGAAGTCTTTCCCGTAGAATGGGAGGAAGGCGGACTTTCCTGTCCCGGAGCTTCCGGTTCGCCCTCGAACGCCAGACACGATTGATATCTTTCAATTTTGCCTTCAGAAGAAGATCCGTCACTGAGGCAAACTGAAGGGACCCCAGAATCTTCTCTTGAAGCCGTCTGGAACTTACTTTGTCTTTGAGAAAGCGTTTGGTGTTCCTTGCAATCTCTAACCTCTTGGGTCTGGGAAGACACAGAGTATGAGATATAAGATCCCATTGCAGGCCGAGCCATTGGAACTTCGATTTTGGAAGAAGACGGGACTTCTTGAAGTTGATCTGGAAGCCTAGAGATTGAAGATAATGGATGACTTTGTGAGTGGCTTTTAGGCAATTTTGGGAGGTGTCTGACCAAATGAGCCAGTCGTCCAGATAGGCTACTACTTGAATCCCTTGATTCCTGAGTTCCTGAACAGCGACTTCTGCTAGCTTTGTGAAGATCCTTGGGGCAATGTTGAGCCCGAAAGGCATCACCTTGAAGGAGTAACTTTTGTCCCCTAAGCGAAAGCCTAGGTACGGACGGAAGTGTCTCGCTATCGGGACGTGATAGTAGGCGTCTGTAAGATCGATAGAGGTGGTGACGGCCCCACGGGGAAGTAAGGTCCGCACCTGCGAGACGGTAAGCATTCGAAACTTGTCGCATTGAATGGACAAGTTGAGAAGGGATAGATCTAGAATCACTCTTCTCTTGTCTGAATCCTTCTTCGGGACACTGAACAGCCGACCTTGAAACTTCAGATGTTTCGTTTCTTGTATGGCGTTCTTTTGTAAAAGATCCTGGACAAATTCGTCCAGGTCCGGGGTGGAATGTTGACGAAATTTGTTCGGAGGAGGAGGTCCTTGAATCCAACTCCACCCTAGTCCCTTGGAGATGATACTGAACGCCCAGGGACTGAACCTCCATTTGTTGCGGAAGGCATAGAGCCTCCCCCCTACCTGCTGCACCTCAGTATTGGTTTGAGGAGTTGCCTCCACGTCCGCCTCGGAAGTTCTTTCCTCTGCGAAAGGCTCTTCCCCTGCCTTTGTTCTGGTTAGAGCCACGGTGGTAGCCTCTACCTCTACCATAACTCTGGGAAGAGCTATGAGCCTCGTAGGACTGGTTAAAGGCAGGGGAAGTGGCGGAGGCACCAGAAAGCTGGCTCTTAGGTAGCAGAACGGTGACATAGTCATCCGAAGGAGCCCGAGAGGTGGAGGGCTGCGCAGGGGCAACAGAAGATGGAGGAAGAGGCAGCCGGAAGTTGGATGAAGCACTCTGTTGTTGCCTGAACTGGGTGGAGGTATATGGTCTAAGCTTCTTCCTACCCCGGGCTTGATAATTTGCGGGGTCATACTTGCGTTTAGGGGTCAAACCCCAACGGGCTTTAAGGCTCTGATTAACCCTAGTGGCCTCCGCCAAGACTTCCTCTACGAGATCCTTGGGGAAGAGATTTGAACCCCAACAGGAGGACCGGATGAGTTTATTAGGTTCATGCCTAATCGTCGCCTCAGCTAGAACATGCTTGCGACATCTGCGTTTAGCAGTAGCAAAGTCATACAAATCATAATATAACGACTGTAACGTAGCCTTGTTGAGAGACTTAAAAATACTCTCCGTATCGTAAGTCAAGGCTATCGACTCCGTGGATGTGGCCAGGTTTAGAGTACGGCCCACACGTAGGCGGGAATCATATTCCTGTTTAATGAGAGATTCCGGGAGACGGGGAAGCTTCTCACTAAACAAGACTGAGGCACAGTCTGCTGCAAGCTTGCCGGAGGTAAAGGTGGTATGGACGTTGTCCCAACACTCAATACCTGAGGGAAGAAGGAGGGAGATTGGATCCACCTCTCGGATGGGAGGCAAGGGCTTCTCCTCCAGAGCATATTGAAAGGCAAGCTCTGCCACCTTATTGACGCATGGAGTCAAGGTGGTCTTGTCCATTAAGAACATCGTAAAGGAGCTTTTATGAGGCGTCAGCATGGTGTTAGTGCAGCCGATGTCATTCAAAAATCTGGCCCAAACAGATTGGGCTTGCTCCTTCGGGAAGATGACCGTCTCTTTGGGGACCTTGTCTAATCGGACTAAAGCTTCCTCGGTAAGTCTGGCATAACCATGAAATGGAAATGCCAGACCCGGAGGAAAGAATTCAAAGTCCTCTAGAGGACGAGTGCCAAGGCCCTCCAGAGTCAACATTCCGTCTGAGAACGGGGAATGAAGAGCCATCCGCCAGGGGTTGTTCTTGGCAAACGGCGGGAGCTTAGAGGCATCCGGTATGAGAGAGCTTTGGACTCTCTCCGGAGCTCCTTGCTCTAAAGCCCCAATTCTCTGACCAAAGTTAGAGAACATCGTGTCCATCCTCGACTGCATCTCCGAAACCAACTTTTCCTGCATCTCCGACACGATGCGAAGCATAGCTGATTCGGAAAGGCCCGGGCTAGCAGCAGGAGGGGCGGAAGGAACTCCCGGGTCGTGAGACTTAGAGGAGGAACCAGAGGTCTTTGAAGACGGGTTCGTACCATGTTTAGAGCCATGAGAAGTCTTATGAGGCTTGCGAGCTTTGGGTAAGGTCCTTGAAGTAGACTTATCCTTAGGGGGAACCGGGTATGAACGTTGAGACGAATCACGGTCCCCAGAAAATCCAAGAAAGGAAGAGCGATCAGAAGAAGAAGAAAGAGCGGGGCTGAGGATAGGAATCTCAGCGCCGGACACACCTGCCTCACTTACCACCCTACCTGTATCCAGCTCGTCTAGCAACATTGGTTCGACGTCCAGGTTCATGGAGGCAACATTGTCCTCCAGACCTCCGGGGGCGTCCGATGGATCTTGCTCTGGGTCGATGAGACCCGTTATAGTGGCATCAATGTGGGCAATGATGGGAGCTGCCACATGCCTAGCCACAGCAGCTGAAGACTTGGCGTTGGGGTAAACCATGGTGCAGTAGTCCTCAGATAGGACGTACGGCCGCTTAGACTTTACATTCCGGGCAAACCCACCAATCCACACCTTCAGTGTGGCCCGAGCCGCAGACTTTTGCTCCGGGGATGCCTGAAATAATAGGGGGAATTATAAAAGGGAGACTCCCAATGGTCCTTCAAGACCATAGATATCTTACTAATAGTAAATAAAATAAGAAGGCAATATAGCCAACGGGACTCACCAAGTCAGATCCAAGGGTAGTGATGAGGTCGAAGCAAATCACACAGTTATCCGGGTGCCATACCACAACGTCTTCCAGTTGAACCCCACAAGGGGCGTGAGATCGGCAGACGGAGTGGCCACAAGGCTGGTGCAGAACAGCTGCACAGGCCGGCGTCAGACAATGCACCATCTGTAAAAAGAATAGTATATGAGAAACTGTAATTCTCTTAATTAGGGGCGGGTCTGGAGGACCCGGGCCTAACATAGGTCTAACACAAGATTAGAGCTTAACTGTACTATTCTTTAAATGGCCTAACATAGGTCTAACACAAGAAAAGAGCTTAACTGTACTATTCTGTTAAGTAGGGGCGGGTCCGGAGGACCCGGGCCTAAAATAGGTCTAACACAAGATTAGACTGTAAAAGATAAAAAATTTTTTTTTTTTTAGGGGCGGGTCCGGAGGACCCGGGCCTAACATAGGTCTAACGCAAGGTTAGAGCTTGACTGTAATATTCTTACATAGGGGCGGGACCGGGGGTCCCGGGCCTAAACATAAGTCTAACTTGAAACTAAAGTATAGCCATCCATTCCGGTCAAGCCGGGAGCATAAAAAAGGATGCAATAACAATGAATTAAGACACATAGTGTCTGATTTCCCGGGGTGGGGTAGACCCCGGGCCGGGAAATAAAACGGATTTTGAGCGAAGCGAAAAATCTATTTTTGGGTGAGATAGCCATGGCGTCCTGATGGAAGGTTCCTGTTTGGTAGCTTCCTTGGGTATAAGACTACTAAGATATTCCCAGAGAATTTAACCACAGGTTATCACAGAATTCTAACTTCTGGAGCGAGTATCTCAAAGGTTTCCCTTTAAGACATCGTAATACAACAGGGGACACGCATGTCTGAACGTGCCACATAGCTATCTCCACCCCGAACAGAGTTAATGCTTCGGTGTGTAAGGGCTGAGAATAGCTGGGAGCCGTTCCACAGCTAATCTCACTCGTGGCTACTACTGATACTCGAGACGTAAACAAACGGACGCCATTGCTCTAATGACGTCACGCGCGTCTTTATCCTGACGCCAGTTGCTGCCCATCACCATGATACAATTGTGTAGGGTGGGAACAAAACTGGACGAAGTAGTAGGGAGGGTCCATCAGGACGCCATGGCTATCTCACCCAAAAATAGATTTTTCGCTTCGCTCAAAATCCGTTTTTTGGGCTCAAGCCATGGCGTCCTGATGGAAGAGTACCAGAGAATCAATGTATCGTGGTAGATTTTCCCCCAGTGTTAAGTGCCTAGGCATTGACAAAACAGCAAAGTAATCTTAGGTAAGGAACCATAGGAACGAAGTATCCTGCCCCCCATTGGTAGGAGGTTCCCACGGGCTATGCCGACGTCAAAGTGGTATTGAAGGGCTATTCATCCTGACAGAAGAACTTTTAAGAACTTAGAGATGAAGCAGAATGTTTGATATTTGTATAGGAACATTCTGAATTAGGCCAGTGGTGGTTGGGCACTGTGTATAGAGTTCATCTCTTGGTTATCAGAAGTAAGTATTCGTGTAGGAACCTTACTGAGACAGGGTGAATATAATTTAGGATTAGACATCTTAAATTCTTCATGACCATAAGAGAGGAGGAATAAATAAAACTATGACAGTATGTATTTCATAGTAGGTAGGAGCTGAAAGAGACGCATAAGTAATAAAATAGAAATTTTATTTCACAATGCAGAAATTAAATAATTTACAGCAAAAGTAAAGTTCATTTACAGTAATAATAATGTACATAGAAATAAAGGCTTGCTCTTGAATCTGAAAGGGAATTTCAGGATTAGTAGGTACTCGTTCTCGAGGAACGCAAGTCTTTAAACAACACATCATGCTCAAGGCATGCGGCACTTGTGTGACACTATGACATTTCACCTGGGATAAGAACAGTTATAAAAGCACTAAGTGTTTTTAGACATCACTATGAATCGCTCGAGGGTCAACATAGGCACCCGAAGAGTTAGAGTCCCAAGTAACTCACTGTTCTACGCAGAGTTAGGTGCAGGTTTCATAACACTACCTGCGGCTACCACAAAATGTTTGACTTCGTGCACTTGTTTCGCATAATGTTTAAAGAAAACTCGCGAGGACTTCCAGCCCGTAAAGTTTTTAAGGCTTTCAAAGTCCATGCTCTGAAAGAAGTTCAGAGACGATGCCACTTTTCTAGGATCATGACCAGCGGGTGTACTGTTCGGATCCGCTCTGCGAATGAAGTAGGTGATTTTCGCTCTTAATTGTTTCAGTGACAGGTCGCTGCCCGATGTTTCTCCTTTGAAGAGTTGGCCTCCACCAAAGTTCGAAGTTCTGCGAAGATAGACCTTGAGACTCTCTACTGGACATAGAGAGACATCCTCCTTCAGGGGGCATATTCTCCAAGGGCCCCATCTTTTGGTGGGTAATTCGTTTTTAGCGAGAAACGTCGGATCAGGGGAGAGGGTCACTTCTCCTGAATCAGCAAACAGGATGTGTCCCTCTTCTCTTGATAATGCCACTATTTCGCTGACTCGAGCTCCCGAGGCGAGAGCAAATAAAAATATAACTTTCTGAGTCAGATCCTTGAGGGGGCATGAATCGTTGTCCAAGTTGGAGGCGAAATGGAGTACCTTGTCTAGTGACCAGGAGATATGTTTCGGAGGGGGTGCTGGGCGTAGACGAGCACATGCTTTTGGTAATTTGTTAAAGATGTCGTTGGACAGATCAATTTGGAAAGCATATAGAATTGGTCTAGTCAAGGCCGATTTGCAGGTTGAAATCGTATTGGCTGCTAATCCTTGTCCATGAAGGTGAATGAAGAAGGACATACAGAAATCAATGGTGATTTCTTTAGGATTTTTTGCCTTGACAAAGGAGACCCATTTCCTCCAGGATGATTCATATTGCCGTCTCGTGGATTCGGTCTTGTATTCCTCTAGGAAGTCTAGACTTTTCTTCGAGATCCCAAACCTCTTCTTTGCGGCAAGGGAGAGAAAATCATGAGATGAAGGTCCTTGATTTTCGATGATGAAGCGAAGACAGTCGACTTCTGTACTTGTTGAGAGAGAACTGGGCCCGGGAGAGGGATCAGCTTGGGCTGCAGCTCCAGGACCAGGGGGTACCAGTTGCTCCGGGGCCACTTGGGAGCCACTAGGGCCGCTGTCCCTTTGAAGGTTCTCAGTTTGGAGAGGACTTTCAACAGAAGGTTGGTGGGAGGGAACAGGTATATCTTGGACCATCTGTTCCAGTCCAGTGACATGGCGTCCACCGCTTCTGCTTTGGGGTCCTCGTACGGGGCTACGTACAGAGGAAGTTGATTGTTGTCGCTCGTTGCAAAGAGATCTATCTGAAGTTCTGGGACTTGATGAGAGATGAAGGAGAATGATCTTGCGTCTAGAGACCATTCCGACTCTATCGGGTTTGTCCGAGATAGAGCATCCGCTGTCACATTGCGGAATCCTTGTAGATGAACTGCAGACAGGTGCCACTTCTTCTTCTCCGCCAGACGGAAGATTGGGAGAAGCACCTGATTTATCTGGGGCGATCTTGAGCCTTGGCGATTGAGACAACGAACTACCACCGAGTTGTCTAGGGTTAGACGGATGTGGATCGAGGGCGGCGGGGATAACTTCTTCAGAGTTAGAAGGACCGCCATGGCCTCCAAGATGTTTATGTGGAACGTCTTGAATAGTGGAGACCAGGTCCCTTGAGCCTGTTTCAGGTGGGAGTGACCTCCCCAGCCTTCCAGTGAGGCATCCGTGTGGATGTTGAGTGATGGAGGAGGGTGTTGGAGAGGAGTGGACCTTTTCAGGGCCTTTGCTTCCGACCACGGCTTTAGGAGGCGTCGAAGTCTGTTTGGAAGCCGTCTCTTGAGGTCTCTTCGAGCGATGGATGCCGAGCGTCTCCAGACTCCCGCGGCATCCTTTAGCTGTGCGCGAAGCACTGGGTTTGTCACTGAGGCGAATTGTAGAGAGCCTAGAACTCGTTCCTGCTGTCGTCTTGAAATGCGTTTGGATTTCAGTAGTCGCTTGACAGACCCTGCTATTTCCTTCCTTTTCTTCTGGGGGATGGAAAGGCGGTGTGACTGAAGATTCCAGTGGATTCCCAACCACTGAAACTTCTGAGCTGGAGAGAGGCGAGATTTCTTCTCGTTGATCTTGAATCCCAGGTGTTCTAGGTACTGGGTAACTTCGTTGCAAGACTTTGCACACTCTTCGGGCGATGGAGCCCAGACTAGCCAGTCGTCGAGGTAGGCCATCACCTGGACGTTTCTTAGGCGGAGCTGTTGTACTATGGCATCCGCCAGCTTTGTGAAGATCCGAGGGGCCACATTGAGGCCGAATGGCATGGCCCGGAAGGCGTAGCTTTTCCTTTGGAGTCGAAATCCTAGGTAGGAGGAAGCGTGATGGTTCATTGGAATGTGCCAATAGGCATCCGCCAGGTCTATAGAGACCGTGTAGGAACCTTGAGGCAGAAGGGTCCTTATTTGTTGAAGCGTCAGCATCTTGAATTTGTTGTTCTCTATGAACTTGTTGAGGGGGGATAAGTCCAGAATTACTCTGAGTTTGTCTGAGTCCTTCTTGGGAACGCAAAACAGTCTCCCTTGGAACCTGGTGGACTTTACCTTCCTTATCACCTTCTTGTTCAAGAGGTCTAGAACATATTCTTCCAGAATGGGGGTCGATTGTTGGAAGAACCGCTGGAAGATTGGGGGTGGTTGCGTCCAACTCCAGCCTAGACCGTTCTTGATGATGCTGTGTGCCCAGGGATCGAAGGTCCAACGATCCTGGAATTGGCGGAGTCTTCCTCCCACCGGAAGCACTTCATTGCTTCTGGTGTCCCGAGGACTTGTTGCCTCGGCCGCTAGCTCCCTTTCCTCCTCTACCTCTGGAGGGACGACGAGATGCGTCTCTGCTTGCACCCCTGGACGAGCCTCTACCTTTGGCATGAAAGGTAGTGGATGGTTGCTCAAAGGCAGGGGTGAAGACCGGTGACTGTGACAACACCGGTTGGGGGACCAATTGAAAGGTCTGTTGTGGTTGGGCAACCACTTGGGAGGTAGCGGGTCCCGGAAACTGACGTCGTTGCTGACGTTGCTGGGGTTTTGGCTTTTGTGGTTTCCTCTTAGGCTGAGGTCCATCGTCCTGAGAGGGTTTCCTTTTTCTGGACATGCCCCACTTGTGGAGAAGGTTCCTATTCTCCGTGGCGGCTCTGTCAGTTATTTCCTTGACAAGGTCAGAAGGAAACAGGTGCTTTCCCCAGATGTTGGAGGAAATCAGCCTCCGGGGTTCGTGTTTCACGGTGGCACTGGCAAACACGAATTCACGACAGGCTCTACGAGCCTTTATGAAATGGTACAAGTCCTTCATTACTGTAAGTAAGTGGGATTTGGCTAGTACCATGTAGTGATCTGGTACTCTTGTGTCACAGGCCATCACTTCCAGTTGGACTTGATGAGAAAGAGATGCCGCAAGCCTCTCCTTCGTGTCTTGTTCCCGGCGAAGGAGGTGATCATTGAGCTTAGGGAGGTCTTCATTAAACTGACGTCCGGCGACGTCAGGATCGAGCCTACCCACGACAAAAGTATGCTGAACATCTTTCCAGTGTCGAGCGTCAGGGGGGGTCACGATGGAGAAGGGTCTGCACTCCTCCAGTGCAGGGCAGGGTTTTCCTTCTTCCGCCGCTTTAAGGCATGCAGCTAAGGCCTTTTCCAAGAAAGGAAGAACCGCAGTGTCAGGTGCGACGTATGTAGGATGGTTCTTGCTCAAGGCTGGAAGCTTAGAGCAGGTAAAGCCCCTACTCTTAAATGCGGAGGCTAGCATAGCCTGGGCCTTTGCGAGATCGAACACTATCTCTTCTTTAGGTTCGGTCTCTTCCTTCGAGGCAGGTTCGGAACGAAGCCGGACGTAACAGTCCGGGTAGGCCTCGAAGCTTGGGAAGAACTCCACATCTTCCAACGGGACCGTGCCGATCTTGTCACTAACAAAGATCCTGCCGGTCGCAATAACCATATGCTCTGCATACCTCCACGGGTTGGCATGAGAGCAAGCTGGGAGATCCTTGACCGAAATCTTCTTCGGTTCTCTGGATCCAATCATTGACCTGATGGACTCCTGGTTCTCCTTCAGTCTGTCGTCCATGACAGCTCTAATCAGCCGGATCAGTTCTTGGGTAGAAGAGGAAGGATCCGGGGTCGAGGAGGTAGACGGAATGGACACGTCCGTCGGTGTAGGAGTAGGCGGAGGGATGGACGAGGGAGCAGCTCCAAGCTCCGACTCGGTGTATTCCACCTTGTCTTCGTCCTCTTCGGCTCCTTGAGCCATAAGCGTCTTCTCCGTGTCTTCCGAGACGTCTGAGATCTGTTCATCATCCTCGGAATCTAAACGACACTCGTGCATGGACTGAGCCATGACCACATCAGGTTCCACCGTAATTTGGACAGTGGGGATTGCTTCTTTTGGAACCACTGAGTCAGGGGAGGCCTTAGGGAACAACAGGGACCTCAGTTCTTCGGTGGCCAGGTACGGTCCGGTAGCATTTTTCTGAAAGCCACGCACCCACTTGCGCAGCTTTTCACGAGAAATGTCTCTAACCTCCGCTGAGGGAGGGTTATGGAAGGCCTCAACTAGGTGGGCCTGGCAGACCGTACAATCCAGTGGATTCCAGAACTTCAAATCCCCTTTCTTGTCTGCACAAGGGGCGTGAGTCCTGCAAGCCGTATGCCCGTAAAACTGCGGGCGTTTCACAGCGCAGAAGGCGAAGTCACACTTCATCTGCTCCTCCTGTGGAAGAAAGAGAAAATGAGTATGGGGGAGTCATAAGAATGGCTCTTAAACTAAGTTAATATTAATCATTAATCTTAACTTAAAGAAGGTGTGATGCATAGAGAATGAAAACAGTAAAGGAGAACACGCTCCATGCATCTCGCCCGGCTGGTTACCATAAGCTTGGTCCTGGGATAATCCAAATGACCGAGATCATTGGATATAGTTTCCTAGGATTCCCATTATTTTGGAACTCCATGGAAAACCAAGGACGAGATTCGGATCGAATTCATTCGGTTCCCAGTTAAGAGCCAGAAGGCCTCATTAAAGGTAACTGCTTCTGGCAACCAGCCGTGCTAAGATGCACATAGCATGCTGGAATTAGAAGAATGCAAAGAGACAGCATGATCACTAATAGAGCAGTACTAGGTACTGATCTTAAAAGCAAAAGCAGCTTATCTATTTGCCATGTAGGGCTATCCTAGTCTTATGATAGCTACAGTGAGGGGGTGCAAGTATTCTTGACGCCTCCGAGGCATCCGGCAAGCCGCCGGCATGCCGGAGCTCGCTCCAGCATAGATTCTGGCATTAGAACAGACAATTTTCAAAAGTCAGTTAGATACCAGGATGGCGGCCGCCGGCACAACGGCGGCACGCCGGCAGGAAGCGGCGGCTCCGGCAGTAGGAGGATGCCAGGTTGGTGACTGGGATAAGGATGGTACAGGTAGTATCGGGTTGCCGGCAGTATATGCCGGCACTCCGGTGATCGACCGGCAAGCGGACGATTAGATAGGAGTAGGAGAGCCGCCGGTAGTAGCCGGCGGCAGCCGGCAGTCCCTCGGTACACGGGGGGCTGGCGGCAAGGGTAGGGAAGTCACCAAGAAGGAGGCAGGTATTGCCGACAGTAGAGGCGGCAAGAGACCGGCACCCGGATAGATAGAGAGACAGGGGGAGGGGGGAAGGGATGCAGGAAGTACCGTCAGGGTTCCAGACATCCCTCCCCCTCCCTGAGAGGGTGTACCCATGATAGAGGCAGGCTCTAACATCCATAAGCAGGGGTCACTAGGGACCGGGAGCTAGGTAGCCCAAGGGAGGGCTAGGGAACACCCAAGAGGGGAGGGGGGGGAGACTCCCATATGCAGAACTATACTAGTAACTAACCTTATAGGACACTATGAAGGTATATGTACCAGAGCGGACTGCACAGGGAAGCTCGGGTAGCCCTACTCATCCACCCTAAGGAGGAGTTGTAGGACAGGGGACAGATGAGTATAAACTAACCTAAGCATAGGCTAGGCTATACAAGAGATAGGTGGGGAGGGAGAAGAGAGAGGTCTTCCCAGGAAGGGTTTCTGTACCAGAGCGGCCACTAAGGGAAGGGAGGACACTCCCTAACCTAAGATCAGGCTGATCGGCTAAAACGGTGCAAGAGTACAGTTTCAGCATGGAACAGAGAAACCTTCCTAACCCGACCTAGAACAGGGCTAAAAGTCCTGAACTAGGCAAGGAAGAAGACATATCGCTATCGCAGGAAAGTCATAGACTATCCTAGCCATAGAGGTAGGCTAGCCTAACCTCACTCTCAGACGCAATCCTAAAGGGGGTTCATTCCTTTAGGGAGGACCGAGAGGCGATATATACTCTATTAGACAATTAATCCCTTTACTCAGAAAAGGGATCAAGGCTAAATAGAGGGAATGCCAAGGCAGGGGATGAAGGAAGCATATAGGGGTCCTAAGGTTAGGTTAGGCTAGAAAGAATCACTGACTAGCCTATCCCCTATATGGTCCCTGAAGGCGAAAACATTTGCATCACTGTCAAAAGTATTGTAAAATAATAATGCCACTATCTTCATAACTTAGTCTAGGATCACTAATAAATCATGCATGAACACTTGTATGTAGGCTCCTGGCCTGGGGGCTATAGTAGCCGACTGGTATGAGGTCAATCGATGACCGATAAAAAGCGTCTAAACACGATATAAAAGTTCCTAGCTATGAAGACTAAATAAACTAATGTATTCGATTAGTATATAATGCCGGAAGCGTTGTTGTGGCTAACTAAATAAGACATGCAAAACAACAACGACGCCATAAAATGGCGGGTCCGGTAGAGGCACAGCTCTGCCACAAAACATCAATTATTTCGCAAAATAATATTTACTTTACGGCCAGAGCTTAATTAAACAATACTGGAACCTTGTACTCAACTTTCCAGAAGAAGGCGAGGCTGAAGGTAACGACATAGCGAAGATGCAAAGCGATAAAGATAACACAAGGGAAAATCCGTCTAAGTAGGGCAGCTACTAAACAAAGGATAAAGACGCGCGTGACGTCATTAGAGCAATGGCGTCCGTTTGTTTACGTCTCGAGTATCAGTAGTAGCCACGAGTGAGATTAGCTGTGGAACGGCTCCCAGCTATTCTCAGCCCTTACACACCGAAGCATTAACTCTGTTCGGGGTGGAGATAGCTATGTGGCACGTTCAGACATGCGTGTCCCCTGTTGTATTACGATGTCTTAAAGGGAAACCTTTGAGATACTCGCTCCAGAAGTTAGAATTCTGTGATAACCTGTGGTTAAATTCTCTGGGAATATCTTAGTAGTCTTATACCCAAGGAAGCTACCAAACAGGAACCTTCCATCAGGACGCCATGGCTTGAGCCCAAAAAGGTATATTCAATACCAATTCCTTTAGAGACTCCGGGGTAGTGATCTGTCATATATAATCATCATAGGAAATGTTAACTGCCAATCGAACCCGGAGGGTTTCGTATAACATAAGCCAGAATGAAAAGTGAATATAAAATAGGGTGCACCGGGATCCAACTCTGTTGACCGGTGGCCAACCAGACTAGACAGAGACTAAACCGCCGGGCCACCCGGAGGACAAAGTCCATAAACACTTAACTACCCCCTCTAAAAGGAGGGAAGGCAACGGTCCCTTAGTGGAGGGGGGGAGAAGCCTAGCCTCCCACCTAGCTAGAGGGGGAGCGTGGGGGAGGATCACGTGATACGAGGCAGCAGGGCTACCAACTGACGATCCCCAACAGACAGATCAAACGGAGTAATGGCACAAATATTCATTATAATAAAAATAATAGCGTTAAATATATGAATAAACACATAGAAAATTTTTGGGCAAGGCATGCAACATAAATAATTAAATCACAAAAGACACACCTGATGGCTAAAATAACATTGCCGCCTTAGCACGGTCGGCAGCCATAGCGATACGTAAATGATATCGGCCCAAAAATTGAACCACGAGGATTCTAAACGCTAAATAATGAATATTCACAATAACAAATAATATTTGATAATAAAAATAATACACATAGTAACACCGCAAGTGAAAATTAAAAGCTCTCAAAAACAGGAGTACCAACTGTAGTGAAATCAAGCAAGATCGGTATGAACGAAGAGAATAACTCCTATAATATAAATATTAAACGATCTAGATTGCTCAAAACACAGTAAAACCCAGCTTGGTACTTAACTTAGACGGTGTCTCCTGGGAAACCGACGAAGAAGCCATAATTCACTAGAAAATATCCAAAACTCGAGAGCACTAGAAAAATGCGGGTTACTGCACAAGTCGTGCTAAACGGAGTTGTGTTCTGAGCGGATGCATTGTAGTAGTACCGAGTGAGGTTGAACGGCTCTCCTCTATTGGGGTTCTCTGTCATGGATTAATCTAAATAGTGCGGGACCTCTGGATTATACGCCCAATTTTATACCGACACCATTAGGTGAGCGAGCTAGTTAACCTAGCACTCCTTTACATTTTTTCTCTGGTATATTTAGCAGTAAATTACCTAAGAATAAGTGCTTAAATGGAGCTTATTCACTGGGCGGCACAGGTTCGAGCCCAGAAATGTGATTTTTTTATTCACTCGTATAATTGGAACATAATATTTACACATTTAATTGCAACTTAAATCATCTGTTACAAATGTTTGAGTAACTTCAAACAAAGTGAGTATGATAACTCACTAATATAAAATGTCAAGGATATGAGTGCAGTAATGCAAGGTTTTTATGAGTCTTTAACAACCCAGCCTGATTACAAAAAGTACTGAAAAGCTATTGAGATTCTGTAATGCATCCCATACTTTATTATTACATTCCTATTAAAGGGGGGAGGAGGATGCAATGATGTACCAAACTGGAAGTCTTTTTTTACAGGCTTTTTTTAAGGAAATGGTTACAATTGGAAGAGTCCAGAGGCCATGTCATAATTATTGTCTGCTTCATGAATTCAAAATGTATCTAGAAACATTATTAACCAGAAAGTAGCATACTGTACAGCACTTGATAGAGTAGATAAAAAGTCAAAGGATTTTGTTTGATTATTATAATATAATTTAAGGGTATCTTTCATCTAAGAATGTTGAAAATGTTCACGTGAAGGGCAATTTCCCCAACTTTTTTTAGCCATAAAGGGATTTGATAATGAATAATTTTCTTATTCGAAATTCAATTTCAAAGGAATGTATTTGGGAAGTATAATACAATTTAAGGGTATCTTTCATCTAAGAATGTTGAAAATGTTCAGGTGAAGGGCAATCTTCCCCCAGCATTTATTTTAGTCAAAAAGGGATTTGATAATGGATAATTTTCTTATTCGAAATTCGACGATTACAATCCATGCATGTTAATGAATTGTCGATTCTTTTATGTTCAAGGCATTTCATTACTTTAAGGATTCAATAGGAATTAAATTAGAATGTATTACTTTATTTTCGGAAGTTAAAAAACTGAATTCTCAAATATTTTATTTGAATAATGGTAGAGAAATCAGTTTGTAAGATAATCTATCTGGGGCATGGGAAATTTAACCTCTTTCTAGGTACTCCTGTTGGGCCCTGATTTATTTCACAAAACCCTCCCATCAGCGTATGGCAATTCTGGCTTGGATTGCCCCATCGTCCCTCATAAGACAGCCAGAACCTGAAAAGGAGATAAATTCATTGTAATAGTGTATACTGTGACAAAAGTGTGACACAAGGGTGGTACAATACTGTATATGTATATACAGTATATTCAACAACTGACCATATCCATGTAATTAACCAGCTAATCGAAATATCAACAGTATGACAAACCATTATGTATGGCATCCATAGACTATGAGAAATCTTTTGATTCTGTTTAAAACTTCAACAGTAATGAAAGCCCTTCAAAAACAAGAACTAGGTGAATCTTATGTTAAAACCCCTAAAGATATCTATATGGGAATTACAACAGTCCTAAAACAAGATAAAGGTATTGAGATGATTCTGATTGAGAGATAAGTTAGATAGGGAGTTCCCATCTCCCCTAAATTATTCACAGCACGTGTAGAAGTTTTTAAGAATTTAGAATGAGATAATGAAGGAATCAACATTAATGGGGAATACCTTAACAACTTAGGAATAGCAAAAGATGATAGGAGGTTTGAATAGAGAAATCAGAAGTGTAGGACTGAAAATGAATATGAGTAAAAGCAAGATAATCCATCCATATACCAAAGGTACTTCCCCCAATTTTGGGGGGTAGCCGACATCAACAAAGAAACAAAACAAAAAAGGGGACCTCTACTCTCTACGTTCCTCCAGCCTAACCAGGGACTCAGCCGAGTTCAGCTATGGCTGCGGGGGCATAAAAACAATTAGAATAGCGCCAACGTTATCCCTGCGTGTCGTAAGAGGCGACTAAAAGGGACGGAACGAGGGGGCTGGGAACCCCCTCTCCTGTATAAAAATTCCTGTGAGACAGCAACAAAAAGCAAGATAATGTTTAATGAAAATGCAGAGAGACAATAAGTATCAATTTTGAATGAACTAGAGATTGTTAATGGATCTATGTACATGGGACAGACATTAAGTGTTTCCCCCAGACATGAGACCAAAATCAAAAGAAGGATAAGCATGGGATGTAGAGTTTTTTGTTAACAAATTGAGATTGTGGAAAGTATAATGCCTCTTTCTCTAAAAAGGAAAGTATTTAATCGATTGGTCCTACCAGTATTGATTTACACTTCATAAACCTGGAGCCTTGCTAAAGCCTTAAAACATAAGCTAGTTACAACTTAAAGACCTATGAAAAAAATAACGATGGGATTAACACTAAAACACAGAAAAAGAGAAACATGGATACAAAAGCAAACTGAAGTAGATGGTATTCTAACAACAAGTTAGAAAAAATGGACATGGACAGGACATATAATGATAATGACAGATAATAGATGGAAAAGAAGAATAACAAAATGGGTACCTAGAGATTGTAAACAAAGCAGGGATGGAAGAGAAGACGGTGGATTAGCATGCTAAGAAAACTTGTGGGTATACACGGGCACAGAAAGATCATAAATAGGTGCTTGTGGAAAGACATGTCTGAGGCTTTTGTCCTGCAGTCGACTAGCAAGCTCAGCTACTAAGTCATCAAGGTTTTACATTCATTTTCATCTAAGCCTATGAACACTTTTAAATCAATACTTCTCCATTCATCATCTCTTACTTCAGGCTTCATAGTCTTCTGCCATGTAGTCCTGGGTCTTCCAGCTCTTCTAGCACCTACTGGAACCCAGTTAAAAGTTTGTTGAACTAATCTCACTTGGGAAGTGCAAAGAGCATGCCCAAACCATTATCATCTACCCCTCACCGTGATCTCATCCACATATGGCACTCGAGTAATCTCTTATAGTTTTATTTCTAATCCTATCCTGCCATTTAACTCCCAATATTCTTGTGAGGGCTTTGTTTTCAAATCTACAAAATCGATTGAAGATTATTTCATTGTCATACCATGACTCATGTCCATAGAGTAACACTGATCTTACTAAACTGATATATACTGTAGTCTGATTTTTATGTGTAATTTCAGGTGATTTGATTTCCAAATTTTACTTGAACTAGCCATTGTCTGATTTTTTTTTTTCAATCTTTCATTAAAATCCAATCTTAAAGACCCCATACCCCATAGGAGAGATCATAGTTCCTAAATACTTGAATGATTCTACCTCATTAATCTTTCCCTCCAGTGATATTGTATCTTCCATTGCATATTCCGTTCTCATCATCTCTTTTTTTCTATTTATTTTGGGCCCACCCTCCTGTGAATGTCATGCATTTTAGTAAGCAAACCTTGCAAATCCTGTGGTGTTCTGCTAATAAGGACAGTGTCATCAGCATACTCTATGTCAGCTAATTTCTTATTACCAATCCAGTCCAATCCTTA
Organism: Palaemon carinicauda; assembly: GCF_036898095.1. NCBI lineage: Eukaryota > Metazoa > Arthropoda > Malacostraca > Decapoda > Palaemonidae > Palaemon > Palaemon carinicauda. The sequence goes on from NW_027170729.1 coordinate 55,417, forward strand.
TCCATCATCATCAACTGTTATATGCATTACAAAATCCATGAGGAGGATAAATAACATAGGTGACAACACATTCCCTTGGAGTACTCCACTGTTCACTGAAAATTCATTTGGTAGGACTCCTCTAAGAATAACTCTGCCCTCGCTATGCTCATGTACAGGCTCAACCAAATTTACATATTTATGTGGAAATTCCATTGTAATGCAATACTCTCCACAAAATTGGCTTGTGCACACTATCCAATGCTTTTTCTTAGTCCACAAATGTCATCAAAAAGGGTATCTGTATTGAGAGAAGGCATCTGGAGACTGGAGACCAGTCATAGACCTTTCAGCCTTAAATGAGTTTATTCTTCAGATGTGAATATTAATTCTATATCTGAATACTATAACTTAGGGCTATTTACTAGAAAGAGGGGTTTCCAAAATCTATGGGTGATGATAATTGCTATTCCTAAAATTCATTACATGCAATCGATTAAGATAAAGCAATTTTCTGTTTATATCATATGTAAAAAATGATTGAATGAAGGCAAAGTTTATCTATCCTCAATGCCACTTATTAACTACTGTTAAATTGATGAGGCTAGTTGATACTTCATTAACTAATTTTCATTAATGAATGTAGAAAAACATAAGTGGTTGATATCATGGCAAATACTTCATTTTGATATGTTATTTGGCAGGATGACAACAACTTATTTTTCTCTTACTTTTCATTAATGAAACTTAGTGAAGCATCAGTTATTCTCATCAATTTAACAGCTGTTAATAAGTAGTTAAGAGGATGATTAAGCTTTGCCATCATTCAGTTATATGTTACACATGATAGTGTATAATAATCTATTCCATTGTTCATCACTAACCGTTATTTATTATGTTCTATTTTAATTAATTTTTGGTCGTTTGAAATCGGTTATATATTTCATCAATTTTTATTTTTTTGGAATATCTTTCCATACCATTATCATATTCATATTTATTTTTAGAATTTTAGGTTATTGATAATGTTTTAATATATAACATATTGAGCTATGAAATATATAAATGACATAAAGAAACAGAAAACATATGAGTGCCATAATCAGCCATAATTTACATATAAACTTTAGATTTCAAGAGAATTTCACGGTTAGATCCCAAAGTTTTTATTTGAGAAAGGCCTTTATACACTAAACTTATTTCATGAATATTAAAAGTAGAAAAAAAGATTATGTTAATCTCTAACTTGTAATCTGTTAGGTAATACATTTTTTATTTCTGTCCTTACTTTCAAAAGAGTATGATGAAAAACTCTTAAATATGTATATGCTTTGGATTCATCATGTTCATTAATGGGAGAAATATAATCATATTCTGCTGATGTTAATTTGAACATTATTTTTGGGACATCAAGTAGATGTTATTTGATGAAGTTGTGATGTTCACTAACTAATAGCTAAAATAAATCTTTGTTTTTACTTAGGAATTAATTTCATATTCCTTTATTCAATCCATTGCACACATAATGTTAATTATTGATGGGTGTGTACCCGTACACTGTTCAATGGAGTGAAAAGATATTCTTATTCATTAAATAAAAAAACTCATCTTTTTACCATTTATGGTACAATCCTACTTGGTCTGATGATGTAAATCAGGTCTTTGCTTTCTTTGAGCCCAACTTTAAGATTTGATTTGAAAATGAAAGTTTTCGTTATCCTGTTTGATTTGAAAATTTATCGTATTTTGTGGTTTTGTATCATAATTATTTGCATCTATCACAAATTAATATTTTAGAAATGTGTAGGTAGACATACATGATTCATCTGTATCAAAAGAAATGGAAATGAGATCTATTATGTATGTCTTCTGTCACCTTTATTATTGTTATTGTTATTATTATTACTTGCTAAGCCATAACCATAGTTGGAAAAGCAGGATGCTATAAGCCCAGGGGATCCAACTGGGAAAATAGCCCAGTGAGGAAAGGAAAAAAAGAAAATAACATATTTTAAGAAGAGTAACAACATTGAAATAAATATCTCCTATATACACTATAAAACTGTTAACAAAACAAGAGGAAGAGAAATAAGATAGAATAGTGTGCTTGAGTGTACCCTCAAGCAATAGAACTCTAACCCAAGGCAGTGAGAGACCATGGTACAGAGGCTATGGCACTACCCAAGACTAGAGAACAATGGTTTGATTTTGGAGTAGCCTTCGCCTAGAAGAGCTGCTTACCATAGCTAAAGAGTCTCCTCTACCCTTACCAAGAGGAAAGTGAAGTCTTGAATGTGTTCTAGGTATTTATTCAGCGTTTTTTTTAACATGAGATGTAATTGGTGGGTAAGAGCATTAACGGTGTGTTTATGACTAGTGGTTTAAACCTCTTTTGTTAGAATAGTTTGACATATTGTTATATAATCAGCTAAAAAGTGGGGGACTTATAGCCCCCTACGCCTTTATAGTGTTCAGGTGCTGCATTTTTTCTTTTGTCTCTAAAACATAGAATAGATTAATTGTATTCCACTGATTACTTACTTCTGAAATGGAGATAATTCACTGAAATTATCAAGATCAATAATCTCTAGGTTTTGCCATGTGAGCCACGGGGTTCCGTAGTCCGTTTCATCTTTTAATACTGGTATACTGTTGTAATGATGAGTACCTGAAAAGATATCCAAGTTAGATTTACAGTACAGTATATTTAATTGGAAAAAATGAACAGCGTAAATTCAAACATTTAAAATGGAAATAACAGAAATATATACTTAGTTGCATTTAGTTCTTACGTCTTAGTGACGTCAATAGACTCAATGGGAATAAATATACATTGAAATTGGTTTTATGCTGGAGAGTAGGATACCTAGTTTGTTAGTTTCTTGATGATCCCAGATATGACAGATTTTTGGAAAAGAGGAAAAAATTACTATACCAAAGGAAATATTGTCAAAACTTTCTAGATTGCCTGTACCCAAGGTTACAATCTAAACCTAAGGCCTGGTCTGTTTTCTATTAATCCCGAATTATCCTTCTCTCTAAACCTGACTTTCAGGACTCATCATGAAACCAAGAGCTTGGGGATCCCATGTTCCTGTATAAATATGATATCTTTGTTTATAAATTCTCATTGTGGGTCCATTGATATCAGTAATAAAATGAAAGTACTAACTCTAACCAATTTTTTCACGTTTCCTTTCGTATCTATAATACTTATTTTACGCTCATCATGTGTCGTCTTCAAGTTTAATGATAAATAGGACAGCAGGAAACTTGGGATTATCTTTCAACTTTATTCTACAGAACCCAATGTTTCGGGAATTCATTCCTATCATCATGGCTACATGAAAAGGAAAATGTATTTACATTAGAAATTATTTAAATCCTACTATGTTTGCTTAAAGGCAAGTAGAATGATTCAAATGCTTAAAAAATAAATAATGTAAATTCTAATAGCTATATAAAAACCTGTGACTAATATTCATCATTCACAATTGTATTACTAATTAAAACACAAGATAAAAGTATAAATGGCAAAAGACCCTTGTGTGGTCAAATTTGCTTTCAAAAGATGTCGCTGGAAACAAAATTTTTTGTTTTAAATTCTAGTTGATATAAGCACTAAAAAAAAAAAGACCAAGAGGGGAGGGAAAAGTTATAGTTATCGACAGTTAGGCAATATGTAATGGTGTGGAGGTACAGTTTATTAAATGTAAAGAGATTCTAAGAGAAGGGGCAAAAGGCAGTCAGATGTTTGGGAGAGTATTTCAAAATGGCTGCATGGGGTATGGGTTTTACTTGAATATGAATGATTCCTTATTGAAGAAAATTCTTTTGGTTTAGTATGAAACCAGTGTAATGAGTGATACCTAAAAGCAAATAGATGTATACCTTCATATGATTGTCGGGTAGACCCAAAATATTTCCAAAATATCACAAAATATCATATTGGGCAAGTAATATTATAAAAAAGAAAGACTGCCTCAACTCCAGTAGAGTCCTTGAACCTGAAAGGTTTGTCAATATTTATTTATTTCTAATATAAACTTAAAACCATCAAATGGGCTACATATTGACTAACTATCTATTACTATACTCAGCACTTGGTTTTAAATGGATGCCCCCCCCCCCCCCCCCCACTGATGCCACATCTCCAAAGATAACTGGTTTCTGCCTTCTTTCTCCAATCCCGCTCCACGTTCTTACCCTTTGTCTCTTTCTGTTTTATATACTGTAAATTGTTGAATTTCCAAAATTATTCTAACCTTTGTTCCACTTCACCATTAGGGTAATGTTCAAGGTGTGTTTTTTGTATAAAGGTATCTGTCATAGTAAAAGAGGCATCATATGAATGAAGGTCCTTTAGCTTTAATATGCTAGATGTTGCCGCTACACATTCTGTGACGCCCACACACTCCAAATAAAGTGTTCCCATACTTTAAGCCAAACATATGGCCACCTTCACAGCCAAGCTAAGGCAATTATCCACAATGTTAACAGAAATTTCTTGGGAGAAAAGGTAAAATAGAAAGAGAAACATTTTGAAAAGAATAAGAGACAGAGAGTAAGGGGAAGGAGTTAGAAAGTGGGCCAGTGGAACTCTGGAGATGTGGCATCAGCGGGTGATTCCGTTTAAAACCAGGTGTCCTCTCCTATTGGCCCTTTCTCGCTGCATTGAGTGTTACATATATCCTTCACTGGTTGATCTGTTATTTTTTTTTCTGTGCTCTAAATATTTCACATTTTTTAACATCAGGTTTTGGAAGTAAATCGTACCCTCATATTTGGTTTTTGCACTTATCTACTTTAATACAAGTATTTTTATTCGTATTATAATGCAAAAGTGCTATAGTTAGTCGCAAGTTTTTATAAAGCTATTACTTTTATATTGATTTACAGTATTATGTTAAATATTTTATATTTTTTGTCACTATACAAGCATTTTAAGCAAAAATTGTAAGATTTAATTAATTTCAAATGGAAGTACATTTTCATATTTTGATGTAGCCCTGATGTTTGGAATGGAATGAAAATGAGAAATGATATACACACACGCACACACACACACACACACACATATATATATATATATATATATATATATATATATATATATATATATATATATATATATATATATATATATATATATATATATCTATTTGTCTATCTATCTATCTATCTATCTATCTATCTATATATATACATATATATATATATATATATATATATATATATATATATATATATATATATATATATATATATATATATATATATATATATATATATATATATATATACACAGTTTATGTATGTATGCATGTATGTATGTATGTATGTGGATATGGGTGTTTGTGTGTTTATTCCTATGTGGATACAAACTTCTGAGTCATTTATATAGGGTTATTTCTAGTTTCATTTTCTACAGCTAGATAATCAAAAGAAAAATCTGTAGATAACATCGTGCTGCATTGGTGGGCAACTGCTGCGCATGACGAGCTACGCTTGTATCAAGCGCTTTCTCACAATGCTTCTGACTGTGAATGAGGTCGGACAGGCTTTCCATCTCTTCTGCATCACCTAGTCTGTCATTATAGTGCTTGTGCTTATGTGTTTGACATTCTTTTTCACTTGTGTACTTCATTATTTGTGAGATAATGAGTGTGAGCTTTTCGACATTATGTCGAATACAATGCGTTCCTGGCCTGGCAGAAATGGTTGCCTGTGTGGTACATTCATGAGCCTGGTAGAAGTGGATCTCCACCCGGTTTATCAGTCGTGTCGAGGTAAAAGATGTTCTGTGGAATCTCCATGTGAGCTTCGTAGGGAGTGGTCATTCCTCCCAGTCGGAAAGATATTGTTTACGCCATGTGAAACGATCTAAGAGAGATCATTCCCCTCCTTCGCCTTCTGATAGCAATAATAAGAAGCGTAAGTTTTGTTTGGCGGCGAGCGCCATCTCCCTACTTAGTTCTTTGTGTCACAGAGTACGATGGCTGTATTTATGTTAACATTTTATCACTTAGTTTCAATAACATGCAGTATGAGATTGATCCTATTATTATTGCGGACCCCCTGGCTACAATTGCTGTGCTCCCTGAGTTGGCTCCATTAGATGCTTCTATCCCTGATTACTGTTTTGCCTAGATCTCCCTCACCCTCTATGAGTGGAGATTTATATTTATCAGATCATGCGGATAAGATGATCACCCTTTTAGAAGTGTCTCCCATCATAATAGTGTAAGCATCTCCTCGTTTCTGGAGGGACCTTAGAATTTAGCCTGTCATTTCCCTCCCTGTACTGAGGCACCCTTATTGAATGACCCCTATTACCAGTCTCCAGCTCGATTTAATGAGCAAGGCCTGCCTTATATGCCTAGGGCTGCTTGGCAGAGAACTCCTTTAAAGAGTTCCCCGAATGAATCAAGAGGTAGTAGGTAGTAGGTTGGCCAAGGCAACAGCCACCCGTTGATATACTACTGTACCACTAGGGAGTTATTGGGTCCTTTGACTGGCCAGACGTATTACACAAAATTGGCCCGTAAATGCTATCTGTAAAAGTAGCCTTTGTGGAACACAAGCTGATTTTGTCCATTTTGTCTTCCTTCAGAGCCAAATAATTAGATTAAGTTTCTTTGTACAGTAAGAGCCATTCAGTAATATTTTTTATACAAAATTTCATTTTGCAGGAGCTCATCAGTATAGCAAAATGGTTTTTGCTTTACATTAACTTGAAGAATCATGGTCTGCTTTTAAAGATTGCTAGGCTCTAGGCCCCATAGGGGCTGCAGGGCCGCATTCTCATTAATTCCGAGTTAAGTTTATTTTTAACTCTCTTACCTATAAGTATATGGGGGTTTTAATTTGATAATTGATTTGGTATTAATCAAAGTATCATTTATATCAAGAAATATCCTTTAGATAGGCTTCATTCCGGTATTTTAGAAAGCTTCATTACTAATCCGGAATTCCATATTTCAAATCTTATTTTGAGATGGTTTGTTAAAAATAATCTAGACCAGGTAAGGAATCTTAACTATGGTATATTTCTCTAAATTAGAGATATCCTATCTCTTTCATTTACTGGTATCCCATCTCCAGCAGAGTGGGGGTGTCGACAATATGAACATCAGGGAAGGTTCGTAAAAATTAACAAAATTTTGATCATAAGTCCTTTTCTTTTCTCTTTTTTTTTTTTTTACTTGCCTGAGGATCATATTCATGCCCACCCTCTCCACTGCCTCGTGCTGAAGAGGATATTGATAATTTTGACTTCGAAATTGCGGAGACAAAAGAGAATTGTGTGTCAGTTACCACTTACTGCTAGAATGCGCCTTCTCTTACTAATTCCACGTGCTTATAAAAGGGAGAGAAAATGGGGAAAGTTTGAAATATTAAAATTTTACAAGTATAGGTCAAATAACCCGAGTTTCTGGAGAAGAAGGAATATGAACTGGCGAGTATAGAAATAAGTTTTTTTTTATTAATATTCTGTTATTTTTTCAACAGTAGCTGGACAGCAAATGTGTTCAATGGGGAAAAATTTAGATATACAATTAGCTGTGTAAAGATGGCATCTAATGGAAGGAAAAAAAAAATGTATCACTATTGTTCAAGTAAAAAATTGGCAAGAACAAAGTAGATGACAAGGACATTTTTGTATGTGTGATGGATATAGTAAGAAAAATATGAGAAGCTTAGAAAGAATGGTTGCTGGAAATCTTTTAAAATCATTATAAGACAATTTTTTTTTATATGTGTGTTAAGTAAGTAAAGTATAGGTGTCTGGTTTCAGTTCAAGTTTCATGAGAATATATACTCACCAGAACGTCAGCCGGGCAAGGCCCCCCTCCTGTGGGGCCCAACCACAGCAGTGGCCCTCCCAGTAAATGGCTTAAACTCAAGGTCCCAGGCTGGGATCGATCTGCTGCCATGCAAATGCCAGGCAAACACATTACCACTGTACTAGCGAGGAGACTAGGGTTTATATTTGACCAGAAAAATCAAGGGAAGAAGGATGAGAGATAGATATATGTATTTTATAAGGATAATTTTTAGAAAAGTTAACAAGTGAAGAATCTATGCATATAATGAGAAATAGAAAAAATACTAGAAGCCATGTTTGCCACTAGTGACACTGTAAATCTTACTCTTTAGCATCTTCACCAATACCATTGCCATAGAAGCCATTCCAAACATTCAGAGTAAAGGGAATGAAACCTTTCTGTTAAAGGTATTTGTTGACGTATCCTTTCAAAATTGTGAATTCTAATGCCTTTGGTATTATGCATATGAGACACCAATAAAAGTTCCCTGTAGAAATAGAGCTTTTGGAAGATGCCCTGCTTGTAGTATGTCACAGTAAATGATGTTAGAACAAAGTTTTTAAAGCTAATTTTAATATTCTCTTGTTATACAATCATATGAATATTGCATCCACTTCTATTTGCATGATTGGAAATATCAGTAGACAAAATTATGAAGATTTTTTTTCGTAAATGAATTTGTAGCATTCTTTTGGGGACTGAATTACCCTCTCTTGACAACCATAGCAGATTACCCAACCTTTGTCCTTATTAAAACCACACTGTAGTATCTAGTTGCTTTCAGTTATACTGTAGATTTAGCATAAATAAGAGTTTAGGTTCCTCAAAATTTTAACTTACCTGGAGTTGGCCAAAGTCCATGTGATCCTAAAGCAGCAAAAATTATAGGGTGATTTTCGTGCAAACGCAGAAGTTTTGGGTATTCTGGAAACATTGTAAGGCCTTCCCTCGTATCCTCAGATTGATAACGAAAAACGTGATTGTGGTGGTCATAAGTGTAGAAAGCACCAAAGTTATGAGATGCAATGTATAATTGTTTTGGCAGTCGTCCCTGAAAAATCAAACTTGTTTTAAATACAGTAGTTTGAAGGTTTGACTATGTACTCAGTTGGTACTAGCTCTTAACTTTTTAGATATAAAAACAAAACTTACCTTGATAATTAGTTGACAAAGACATGAAAAATATGTTGAATTTAGTTTAAAAACTTAGAAAAAAAGATATAGATATTATAAACAATTTCTTTTAATGACGCACATTTGCACCGACTCGCAGCGGTGCCCTTTTAGCTCGGAAAAGTTTCCTGCTCTCTGATTGGTTAGAATTATCTTGTCCAACCAATCAGCGATCAGGAAACTTTTCCGAGCTAAAAGGGCACGCTGTGAGTCGGTGCAAATCTGCCTTGCTAAAAAAAGTTGACTATAGTACATAAAAGTTTATTCTAGGTTTGTAATTGAGGAAGCAAAGCATAAAACCAGTCAAATCTATACCTGCCATTTTAGTAAAGAATTCATTTTATTGCAACCTTAATTTAACAAACCTTCTCCCCATTGAGAATAATGTAATATATGTCTTGGGTTAGAGTTCTCTCGCTTGAGGGTACACTCGGGCACACTGTTCTGTCTAATTTATCTTCCTCTTGCCTTTTTGAAGTATTTATGGTTTATATAGGAATTATTTATTTTAATGTTGTTACAGTCCTTAAAATGTTTTATTTTTCCTTGTTTCCTTTCCTCACTGGGCTCTTTTCCCAGTTTGGACCCCTTGGCTTAGAGCATTCTGATTTTCCAACTAGGGTTGTAGCTTAATAATAATAATAATAATAATAATAATAATAATAATAATAATAATAATAATATTAGAGAGTAACATGGAAAATATAAATTTTGTGAGCTGATGTCAATTGTAAATAGTCAGTATTAGATAATATTTAGTCTAAAACATTGGCATCAGTGTTCACAAATGTTATGATTCCAGATACTTACAAATCATTCATTCATTCATTCGCCATTGGAATTTATCAAAACACCCCTGGTTAGCCTTAAAAGACTTAGTATTATTGTCATCACTCAATTCTAGATGGTTTTTATAATGCCTAAATGGAGTTGCCTAGCTTTTTAACAGTACAGTATTGCCTCTGGAATGCTAAAACCTACTAACTGCTTTTGGTTGATCCAGGTTGATGGCAATTTGTCTATTTTCTGAATTAATTTAGTTCTTTGTTTTGAAACTGATGCAATTCCTTTATTGCCATTTTATTTTTCTGTAATTATCTTGGAAATTGGAGATTTGGGGGTAACCCCACTGCCTAAAATGTGACACTTGCACACCACGTGCTAACTTTGCAATGATCTCTCTCCTAATTTCTATTGTAGATATCATAATTTTTCTTTTTGCCTTACCAGTAATACTAACCTTCTTATGCCCCATTTAGTGGGGCGGTTTAGCTCGAAATTTCAAAAGGATTGTGCATTTTGTGATACAAGCACCAAATTTGGCACAAATGTACATTGATATATGGCGAACATTTTCAGATATTGAGCCACTCGGAATTCTCCCTTTATGTCTGCCATATTGGAATTCAAAATGGCCGCCATTTGAAATCTACATTTTCTATTATCATTGGGTCTAATGCTGCTATTGACTCGATTCTGGTGTCTAAATGTATGTTTGGGGGGGGGGGGCAAGGAATCTAATGGTAACAATCTGCATCGCATATTTTGTACCAATGAGCCGCCATATTGGATTTCAAAATGGCCATAGTTTGAAATGTGCATTTTCGATTATCTTTTGGTCTAATGCTGCTATTGACTCGATTCTGGTGTCCAAATGTATGTTTTGGGAGGAAAGGAATCCGATGGTTACAATCTGCATTGTGTATCTTTATAAAGTAGCCAACATATTGGATTTCAAAATGGCCGCCACTTGAATTCTACATGTGCGATTACCTCTGGGTCAAATATTTTTACAGTACATGACAATATCCATTTTTCAAAATGACATACTTTATTACAGTACTCCACTTAATTCATGAGAGATGAATATTCATTATCATGTATTTTTGACAAGACAACATTTTACTCAAAGTCTGTGAAGTAGAAATTGTTTGGGTTAATTAATTAAATTCTGTGTTGTTCTAGGTTTGATATGGCACCTTTCATACATGATTAGTTTTCTCCATTCCTTTAATCAATATCACAAAATGATCAATTCGGGGTTATGTCTCAATATCCACAAAATAGTGTGAACATTAACACAAAACAATGTCAACTTCTCAAAACTAGCTTTCCCTGTAAAACTCTTGAATAAATATCGACTTACTTCAACTACTAATTTTGAGTTTTATAATTTTGATACATGTCTTAGGTCATGTCTTAAATATCTTAGTTAAAATTCTAACATGCTATGGTGTAATATATAAGGTTGGGTGTGTACTGGCATTCTACAATGGTCTTGTATTTGAGGCTAGGTATACATCGGTACTGAAGATATGTGTACATAAACCATCTCATGTTAACCAGTTCAGCACTGCCACAAGTAAATGAATGTTGTGGACTCATCTTCATGTGCAGTCCCCTTCACACACACAGAGGGCTGTGCACTTAAGGGCAGCCTTCCTGCACTTGCAGTGTCTCACACACCCTTTCTGGCACTTGCAAGAAACCAGCTCAATGCAGGTGTGAGCTGCCTCAGGTAGCCTGGTCCAGTATGGTGTGTATTGTCCTCCAGTCATTGACCAACCCCAGTTTGTTGGTGGTGGGAGTTCTGGTGCTGGCAGCAGTATCTGACCCCCCACACATGTCCACCTTGATATACTGCCCTCTTGACATGTTCCTCTAAAGCTACCTTCGTTGGAGGGATCAGCTGCACATTGTTCTTCCTTGCGAAGAGTTTCCTCCTGGCCTTGTCAATGTCCGTGCATTTGCTGGTTCGATCATACAACAGGATCACGAACCTCTCGATGATGCACATTGCATCATTTGGTATGTCACTTGGTGCGGAAGACAGCAGCATCAGCTCCTCAGTTAACTCTGGCAGTACTGTCCAGACTGCCCATGCGGTCTTCTAGCCATGTCTAGCAAAGCTTTACACAGTATCGCATCCAGTTAGAGCGTGGAACATTGGCAGTGCACGAGCCTTCTCTGGTCCCAGTTCAGCTGCTATTTCATGTGCTGCTAGGTATCGGAAACTTCGGCCTGTTCCGAATGCCAGCCATAGTTTGTCTTCTGGTTGCAATTCCTGTACCACGGACACTGCCAGCATCACAACATCGATGTT
>NW_027170729.1:72500-102500 GCF_036898095.1 Palaemon carinicauda
CTTGCAACCGCGCATTAGTGAGGGGAATCTTCCAACTGTGCGTTAGTGAGGGGAATCTTGCAACCACGCGTTAGTGAGGGGAATCTTGCAACAGCGTGTTAGGGGAATCTTGCAACCGCACGTTAGTGAGGGGAATCTTGCAACCGCGCGTTAGTGAGGGGAATCTTGCAACCACTGTGTTTTGGGAATCTCCGCAATACACTGTGGTTACATGTGAACTATTCCATAAGGTAACATTGATCAATTGACCTCTTTTATCTAATCGTGCGGTTGAAAATTTCCTGTATATACCAGGCCTAAGCATAAAGACTATGAGTCCCTTCAATTTCAGATTGAGATATCGTAGAGGAAGGAAGGATAATGACATGGTAGTTGCAAATCAGGGGGTATTGTGAGTATAATACTGTATTGCAAATGATAAAGTCAAATTAGTCTTTTGTTATAGAATTTGGATGTCTAAAATGGAACTCACATAAAAAATAGAGTTTAAATGCACATACCATGTGTCATTCAAAATTTTTTACACAGAGAAAGGAGGTGGACCTCAGAACTGAGATTTGATGAAGAAGAGATTACCCCCATATTATTATTATTATTATTATTACTATCCAAGCTACAACCCTAATTGGAAAAGCAAGATGCTATAAGCCCAGGGGCTCCAATAGGGAAAAATAGCCCAGTGAGGAAAGGAAATAAGGAAATAAATAACTGAAGGGAACAAATTAACAATAAGTCATTCTAAAAAAAGTAATGTCAAAAGAGATATATCATATATAAACTATTAACAACGTCAACAACAAAAATGTCATAGATAAACTATAAAAAGACTCATGTCCGCCTGGTCAACAAAAAAGCATTTGCTCCAACTTTGAACTTTTGAAGTTCTACTGATTCAACAACACGATTAGGAAGATCATTCCACAACTTGGTAACAGCTGGAATAAAACTTCTAGAGTACTGCGTAGTATTGAGTCTTATGATGGAGAAGGCCTGGCTATTAGAATTAACTGCCTGCCTAGTATTACGAACAGGATAGAATTGTCCAGGGAGATCTGAATGTAAAGGATGGTCAGAGTTATGAAAAATCTTATGCAACATGCATAATGAACTAATTGATCGACGGTGCCAGAGATTAATATCCAGATCAGGAATAAGAAATTTAATAGACCGTAAGTTTCTGTCCAACAAATTAAGATGAGAATCAGCAGCTGAAGACCAGACAGGAGAACAATACTCAAAACAAGGTAGAATAAAAGAATTAAAACACTTCTTCAGAATAGATGGATCACCGAATATCTTAAAAGACTTTCTCAATAAGCCAATTTTTTGTGCAATTGAAGAAGACACAGACCTTATATGTTTCTCAAAAGTAAATTTGCTGTCAAGAATCACGCCTAAAATTTTGAAAGAGTCATACAAATTTAAAGAAACATTATCAATACTGAGATCCGGATGTTGAGGAGCCACCGTCCTTGACCTACTTACAATCATACTTTGAGTTTTGTTAGGATTCAACTTCATTATCAACATCAGAGGACTCTGTCATTCTTTATGTAAAAGACTAAAATAAATAATACATTAGAATAATTCCAAATTGCCTTACGATCTTTAAGTTTACTGTCATCCATTATTTACATTGAGCATTATACAGTATAGATCAAGAAAATTTGACTACTGAGGATTGCCCATAACATTCAGTAGTATTAGAGGAAAAAGCAGGATTTTTTTAGATAAAATAGTTTTAGATTTCATCTCTTCAGACATGAATATCACATAAGTTTCTAAGGAAGCCCCCAATCATTATCAAGATATATCTAAACCAGAATGCAAAAAAAACACTACCATCCACAAAATTGCATAATTTTATGAAATTGTAGTTGATGAAAAACTATTCGAAAAATCACCAAGAGATACTAAAAAGGTGTAAAAGAAAGGTTAAACAGAAACTTCAATTTAAAAAGAAATGCATGGAATGAGATTGTTTACTAACTTCATTGAAGTGAAAAAGTGAAAAGGAAGTTTTAAGAGATGGTGGTTACTACCTTACTGAAGGTGTTTATCATTCTATTTAGACAGTCAGCAGTTGTATATTAATGCAGTCATTATGAGGCCTTGAAATTGAGGAAATTCCTGTAAAGTCTTAATAGTTCACTTCCATTTGTTTAAGGGCAATAAATCCTAAGTTTTAGAAATCAGTATATGATGATTTGTATGAAAATGCAATGAAGACATACAGGGTAGCATCTATTGTATGAAAGCATTTGTGAATGCATTGAACTTATTCTGTGTGACTATGATTGTCTCAAGATAAAAGATTACATGGAGCACAGGTGCTTGCATGCAAATTGGCAATTTTTTTTATATGAAGCTTGACAATAACAGCTGCTTTGGGTAATGACGAGAAAAAAGGGCTTTTCTTAGTTCGAAATGATTTATAAAATAAGTTGTGCAAGATATGTAGCATGAATTTTCATAATGCAAAGTTCTAAAGATAAGGCATATAGCAGTAAAAAAAAAAAGGTGATTCACAAGATGGAGCTAACTTTTTTAATGCTTTCATCAAGAAATATGTAAACATCTTACCTCAAATTTAATGGTAATATGCTCCCAGTCTCCAACGTGATTGCCCATATAGATTTCTTCTCCATAGCATTCACCACCTAATGTAGGCTGTAAAATTCTTCCCAGAAAAAATAATGTAGTTGTACAAATTTTTTTGCCTTTATTGTAAGGATAAAACAGCCAGTATGTTACAGTAAATTGTTGAGATTGTTCACTAAATTTATTTTGTTGCTTTGCTTTCCTGTGAAATGCAAACGTATTATTATTAAGTTTCTTTGATGATGATGACACTCCTTCAAGATCTCTTGGATCTTCACTTTCAAATTGAACATTTGTGCTATTAATGGTAGTACCATTACCGCTTCCAGATTCGCTTGATAATGGGCTTGTTTTCAAGGCTGTAATTCCTCTCTCCGGAAATGTGTTGTTTATCTCTCGGTAATTTACCTCTGGAAAACTTTCAAATATATCAGTGTTATCTATTGTACTTATATTGGGCACCTGACCTTGGCTTCCAGTGGCATTTGAAAAATGTTCTAGCTTTGTTTGACTATTTTCTTCGATATTAACACTAATGTTATTCATGGCAGTATAATTTTGATTATATGCAAGTGGAGGATAATCTTTTGATTCATCTTCTTGAACGGCAAGAACTCCACGGATTAAGGAGTAATGTGACATACTGCTTTCTGAAGTATTCTGTGTAATGTCTATATTATCTTCTATTCCCGCATCATTTAAGGATTCTTGGTAGTTGATGTTTCCGTCAGATGAAAGGTTTTTTCCCCTCTTCCCAGGTGCACATATGTTTATCATTGCATATGTTGGTGGTACGTGTTCTTTTCCTGGCTTCTTTCCATACATGAATTGTGGAAGGGGACAGCTTTTACATTCTGAAACACAGTGTGTGGGAATTAAAATGATTGCTGAAAAATTAAAAAGACAATATTTATTTGAAGCAGAAAATTATGTTAAGTCATTCAGAGTAATTATTTCTTTTTTTCTTAAAGATCAACCATTAATGTTAATATTGTATTACAAAAATGCATGCACAATCCAATGTTTTAGCATTAACAAAACAAATTGATAAAGAAACAGATATTGGGGCACAGGTTTTCCTATGTTAATGCCAAGTTGAGATAAAACAAAGACCTATTTTATTCTTTTTCATTATTAGATGATAAAATTCATTAAGTAAATAATCTGAATTTTTGTTATATCATCGCATGAATATGCTGTTGCTCGTTTAAGTGCATTGGGAGTGGGCTTTTCACATATAATACTCTTAATCTTTAGTCTGAGTCTTAGTGGCTTTCTATATGGTCAAGAATTAGAATACAGTACAATATACAATTCCTATTACATCCAGCTAGTGGGGATAAATACTGATTTCAAAGTACAGCAGCACAGTATAACAGGTGATTTTAAATTTACAAGTATCTGCCTTGATCACACTATATGAAAGACTGTTTCTACTCTCAAGTAAAGGAAAAAAAAAAAAACCCTGGAACCAGGAAGTTTATCTTTATGGTACTTCAACACAACCAATTAAAGTGGTTGTTGAAGTTCCCTATTGAATTTAACCATATGATAGATTACCAAATGAGACCTCCAGTACAGCAGTACTTCATTTTATAAGTTTAATCCAGTTTGGGAGTGACCTTCCAACCCAAATTACTCTTAAACTGAGACAAGACTTCTCATAAGAAATAATGGAAGTTCACAAGATGTGTTCCACACCTCCATAAATACACACATACACTCATTTTTAAAGGTGTGTAATGTTATTTTTAAGGAACAAATTATAAGCCCTAACATCATAAATGAATACAAATTAATAAATCCCTATGAAAAGTAGCAATATTGACAAATTAACTCACACTTTACCCTTGAGAAGTCATGGCTGGCATGAGGGAGACGAGAGGAGGAGGACGAGGAAGAAGGGGTTTAATCTTTGGGGAAAGAATCTCCTTCCATGAAAACTTTATTCTGAGTTCTTTCAATTGAACAGAATTCATTATCACTAGCTGCATCACGTGATTTACGCTTGCTGGATACTTGGTTGTCTTTGTTTTACACTTTTTTGACAGGGAGCCTATATAGAGTCGACTGTTTGTTCTTTTCTTTAAAATGTCATGGATATGCAACATCACATTGTTGGTATTAGATAAATTCACTACTCACCTTGACAACTTTACAACACAGCACCAAATGCATTTATGATGAACAAATGTGATGACAACTCAACAAAAAACATGCTGTCACAACTGTACCCAAAAAAAAAAAAAAAAAAAAAAAAAACGGTTCCAAAGATGCTTTTACTAGTACTTGTGGGAGAGTGTAAGAGGTAGGCTCTGATCAAGGAGGGGCTGCTCATGAGCATAGCAAGTGCAAACTTAATATCAGTGGAGTCTTATCAAATGAATTCCCATTGAGCAATGGAGTACTCCAAGGGAATGTGTTGTCACCTTTGTTGTTTATCTTCCTCATGGATTTTGTAATACAAAAACAAACTGTGATTAAAAGCCTATGTGCACTGTGCGAATGGCATATGTGTGCATGTGCTAATCTCGTTAGTACTAGTACAAAAAATGGACATAGGGAGGGAAATTTTTGCTCTCTGACCGATATAATGCTCGTAAACTGATTTGAAATGTTATGCTCATAAACTGAGGTTTCACTGTATTTTAATGCAATTTCATAGTTATGATCCCCTTACATGTGTCCACACTGATAACTTTAGGAATATATGCAAAATACAAGTGTGAAAATTACTTTCCAAGTAAAATATAAATGGCAAGAAAAATGAAAATGGTTATACATTTGCAGTTAAGAAATTGATGAATATGTCAAGAATTAATTCAATGAAAGTCAGTGAATTCCTTAATATTTTTGGTGCGTTATTTAGTGGATTCACAAAGATAAAACAGCGAATACAAGAGATCATTTACAACTATATTAAATTGAATGTGTCCCAACTGAAAAGTCAAAGACAATTATTACACAAGGATTTGAAAGTTCACTTAGTTAGAAGTATCAGTCCCTTAAAACGAACTCACCTCCAAAGAGAACTATTTAAACAAACTATATAATAAAACACAAACTCAGGACTGAAAAAAACATAAAAGTAATTTCAGATATGTTTACAGGATAGCTTTCACAGCTATTTAAAAAAGGATGGAAGAGATTTAAATAAATAAATTTCTAAGCCCTTAGTATAATAAAAGTCTTGGGTTTTCTCCTTTAGCACTGTCTTATATATGCTGACATACCCTAATACTCTCTTGTATTTTGTGTTATATAACTATGGAAAATAGTATTAGTATGACTTTTTTATCAAGGTTAGATACACGTAAGGAAATAAGTGGTCTGAGTGTATTTAAAGAGGAAAGCAAATAATTTCTTAAATTTACATCCTGTGTAAATGCCGCTGGTTAGTATTGATAGGTAAGGCTTAGTAATGGTGTTAAGACATAGTTTACTTCTAAAGTAAATATAATAGAATATAATTTTAGTAGTGTTGATGACTTTACATGACGTTCACCTACCTACATACATTTTAATTTTGTTGGATGGAGGTAAACCTTACCTAGATAAAAAGGGAAAATCTGTGTTATATTTACTAAGCCGTTGCAATTTTTGGCATTGGAATTTTTAAGAAATCCATCCTCATTTCATTACAAGAACCCAACTCCAAGAAATCCATCCTCGGCTACATTATAAGAAGCCATTATACAGTATATGTATCCCAACTCTTAAATCCATCCTCACCTGCTTTATAATGAAAAGCCATTGCATACATATTCCAACTCCAAGAAACCTGATCTCACCTGCATTATAAGAAGCCATCATATGTGTATCCCAACTCCTTCGTCCTTTGGGAAGTGGTGGTAATGTGATTTCTGTTTCTCCATTATCTATAACCAGAAATTCTCCTTTTCCATATTTGCTGGAAATATCAATTTTATAAGTGTTAGATATTTCTAATATTTGCTTACATAATTTTCATTTACATACGAAAGACCAGTGGAACTTATAGATGGCTTTCCAATTTGGGTACATAAACAATGTCTGGAAAAGGGTTGTAATTAAGAAACCAAGTAATAACTAAATAATCCATTTCTTACAAGATTAAGATCTCTCTCCTCTCTCTCTCTCTCTCTCTCTCTCTCTCTCTCTCTCTCTCTCTCTCTCTCTCTCTCTCTCTCTCTCTCTCTCTCTCTCTCTCTCTCTCTCTCTCTCTCTCTCTCTCTCTCTCTCTCTCTCTCTCTCTCTCTCTCTCTCTCTCTCTCTCTCTCTCTCTCTCTCTCTCTTGGTGAAGGACTAAAGAGCAATTATAAATCTGGGGTCTTACGGGTGTTTAAATATAATGTTTATTGCATTTGTGAAAAAAAGTTTGGACATGAGGGTGGTAATGTAGCTAATAATGATAAAGAATCGAAATCAATGATATACAGTGAACCATCCTTATCTGTAGGTATTAAAGCCATAGTCCTTTGTTGATAGCAGATTTTGTAGAAAACAGGATGTTAAAAGTATATTTATGATTTTAGTACTTCTAAAAACCTTTTGAAGTATAATAATACTGTATATGAACAGTACAGTCCCTCTTAATGAGATAATACGTCGACGTAGTTGCTTGGCTTCAGCATGGAACATTATGTTCCATGTTGATGCTTTGTGGCAGGCAAGAGGGCTCTCAAACTGGGGAATTGGTTTTTCTTTCATTACCTTGACTCAGAATCTCTCGGATGCTTTCTCTCTTTCTGGGTATTACTTCAACCTCTTTGGTATTTTATCATCTGTCTCCCACAATGCTGTCCGGCCTCCCTTCTGCTTTTCCCTGTCTAGATTATTGGAAAAGGATACAATTGCTGAGGTTTTGTTTATTTTTAAAACCAATTACAGGAGCTTTAATGATTTTGTCAATTACCCAATAGTATTTGGACCTCAGAAATATCAATATTCTCATAATGAAGTTCTCTACTGCCTCTTCAAAGGAGCTGGCTCATGGATTCCAGCTAACTTTTAGTGGTAGTACTCAACATTCTGACTGCTTTGCCTGCTTCTATGATTAAAGTAGGACAGGTGCAATTTTTACAGTTCTCTCAGTCCCATAAAGATGGTTTGGCTTACACATAAGCCACTAATCATAGTGGTACCATCCCTTCTGGTTAGTGTGAGGAGTGCACAATTGGGAGTCTGCTCTAATTGGGTGTCATTGGGAGAGGAATCAATTCCTCGAAAGGTTAATAAAATGACCTTTAAGGTGTCAGACACTAAAGATTTCCTTTTCCTTAGTCATGTTTTTTGTTTTGTTCATTTTAAATTATTCCCTCCTCACAAAAATTAATAACTGCTACAGTTTCCCCTTCCCTTGGATCCCCTGATGAGCTGCTGTCTGTTGACAATCTCTGCCAATTTGTCCAAGGAAAATTCTGATGACAGCCTAGTCACTGAAAATGATCACTCCTTTATTCATGCCGTATAACACGGTAACCTATAGTCCCATCTTTCCCAGGACTCTGAGAGGCTAATAATTTTGGCAGTAAAAAATGAGATATGAAGGTTCTGTATGTTGTTGGTATTTCCAGGGATATAAATTACAAAATTTGAACGTTAGAAAATTTCATGGGACCCTCAAAGCAGCGTTAATGTCCTGCTGCAATGACTCCAACTGGTTTACTCAGCTTCCCTGGGTCCTCCTGTGATTAAGAACCACTCCTAAAGAAGCTCTAGATGTCTCGGCAGCTGGAATAGTTAATGACAACCCATTGTCGTCCCTACTAAATATTTTCCACTTACAATCTCCTCCGATAATTTCCAGTGCCTACGTCACATTGTGGGAAAATTCACTCCTTGCCAAAAGACTTACAATCCCCTAGCGAAGTAACACATACGGACAGATCTGCACTCAGCAGCACACATTTTTTTACGTAACGACACTAGCAAGCCACCGCTAATGCCCCATTACACGGGCCCTTTCCTTGTGATCCATCGTACACTGAAAGTACTCTTAATGAACATTTGTGGCAAAGAAGTCTGGGTCGCCATTGATCGCCTAAACCCTGCATATCTCCGGCCAGATGACCCGCCTACAGTACACCTCTTTAGAGCAGGGCACCTTATTTCACATGTATGTCATTTTGAAGAGAAGCCATGTACCGCACATTTTCCCATACACTCATACACTAGCGGTTTTGCTTTTTTATCTTATCACTCGCTCTTCTCTGCACTGTTGATAGACCAATCTGTTTAAGCATGCTAGCTTGTGTTTTATTATGTTTGAAGTTTTGTGACCATCTTGCTCGGAAGTCCTTATATATAAACTCGAGGATTATTTAATTAAGTTTAGTTGCGTTCCCCTTGCCTCTCAGTTGTCACCTAACAGCTATCTCTCACAGTAATAAAGGCAAGAGTGTTAGTATTTACCAAACTAATGTAAACCTTTGATGAGCTAGTGGCCAAGCTTGCAAGGGAACGAAAACACACTGTTATCTAGAATTGTGATGCAATCGACCAGGTTTAAGGGTACATCACCAACAACAATAAAATTCAAGGGAATGTATAAAATGCCATTTGCCAAAAAGGGATTTTGACGAAGGAAAAATCTATTTCTGGGCTTGACCTGTGTCACTCCGGGAATGCTCCTTATAGCACCATTTCTAAGGTATAAATACTGCTAGATATACCATAGAAAAAAGTTGCATGGAATGCCAGGAATAAACCCAGCTCGCTCACTCTAATAGAGTGTCGGTATAGTAACTGGGGCGTGTTAGAACCACTACCAGAGGTCCCTTACCAATTAGTTCTCTCCGTCCTCAATATCCCCCAATACTACGAGGTGCCGTTCTACATCCGACTACTGGCCGCTACTACGACCACTTCCACCCCCACCCCTACCACTACCCACGCTTCTTCCCTCATTCCTTTTCTAGCACAGTGATATCCAGACACGTTTGTTTTCATAGCTTCTGTGTTTCTGTGTTTTGAAGATGTCAGACATTTTGGAGATCCCTACTCCCAAGTTAAGTATTGTAATTATCTGTTTTGCTTAAAAGCGCTTACTCTAGCAAGAGGTAAGACATAAAGATCCAGACTACCTACTCAGTCATCTGTTTCACTATCTAGATGTCTTAAACAGTGACTAGGAATGTGGGACTGCAAGGGTATACTATCTGAAGGATCTAAAGTAATAAAATGGATTTTGACGTAGGAAAAATCCATTTTTGGGTGAGATAGCCATGTCGTTCTGATGGAAGGTCCCTTCGGCAGCCTCCTACTGTATAATATTTCTGTGAGTGATATTACAAGAGAATTACCGCCGGGTAACAGGGGGTTCTAACCCCCGGAACGACTATCCGAAGATATCGTGTATAATCAGGGACATTTCCGTAGATAACAATAGATATCTCTTGAGACTCTATGAGAGAAACTTGACTTTGTAGTGAACATTGAGAACCCTTACTAAAGGAACTCTTTGTGTGATTATGACCACTAGATATGAGACTATGGAAATCGGGCTAATGTAAGCAACTGGTCAGGCAAGTAAGACTTGCAGCATACAAGCAAAGACTCCTCGACATTCCAAAAATAACAAAGGAAGTGATAAAATGAGCTTATAAGGCTCCTCATTAACCAAATTGGCTGGTAAATGATTATTGGTATGTCATATGATCTGCAAATATTTTCTTTCCCTTGAACTGGTAACTGCTGTTTCTTCCATGGCTGTTATGAGAATCAAACGTCATCTGTTTTGTGTACGGCATAGAAGCTTACCTCTGTGTGATGTACGCTCTCCAGTTCCATAAACACTGGAGCTTGCAACATATTTCCTCCAAGAGGAATGGTTAGTCATCATGCTCATCACAACTGTTATTTAAACACAGTTCTTTCCCTGAACAGGAATGCTAATAATTCCAACCGAGAACACAATTAAAACATATCAATACTCATCAATCTGGAAGGGGGATGAGTCTTAATCTCACCGCAGTGACAGAATACTGAAAACCATAAAACAGCTGGCGTTCCTTGTCGTTAACAGCTAGTTGTTTCATTACTTTACTAGGGGCATATACCTTTGTTTTTAAAGGAGGGAAAATAGGAATTCTTATTATTAAATTATTAGATAAACCTCGATAAACTGGTTTTCTAGAGAGCAAGCAATATGAACATAAGGGAGGTTAAAAAAATAACAGCTTGCCATTACAGCTATGATACATATATTCCATATTTCTGTAATCATTGTATATGTTTTATGTATATTGCCATTTCTATAATCATTGTATATATCTGATAAAGATAAAGATCATTAGACTTGATTATTATTCTTATGAATATGCAGACTCACAAATAGTCAAGTATACTAACCTTGGTTTAACATGTTGTAGAAAACTTGCTACCGAATGTGGATAAAATTGCTCCTTTGAATGTAGCCACACGATTGGAGCCCACTGATTAGCTAGTTCCTGATATTCTGTAGATAAGTTATTTTGTTATAAATGTTGTTGCAGAATTATACTTTAGTGATGATATTTTTTGTTTCAGGTTAGTGTGATACTCTTAAACAAAAATTGCAGTTAGTAGGTAAGTGTGATGTGTTTTACAGTACGTACATACAGATATATATTTTGCACATTATTCTTCTTGTATTCTGTAAACTTTAATTTATTGCTGATATTAATTTGGTATTGGAAAATTATTCTCCATTTGAATTTAAAACACAGGAAGAATGCAATATGTCAATTTACAAAGACAAACCTATCATTTGTGTACTAAAAGTAATGAGCACAAGACTTATGAAGCAGTGATATAGTATAGTCAGGGCTGTTAGAGAATAAAATAGGTGTTTGTTTCAGATTGTTTCAAAAGCACTAAATTTGGAACATATCATTCTCATATAGACTATTGATTTCTGCTTAGAGTCAAGACATATGAGGCCTGGGAACTGCATAACACCGAGATGAAACAATAAATGCCATCTCTTGATTTATTCCAGCATTTTTCAATTATATGCCATTAATTTGAAAAATCATACAATTTCAGCAGTTTTAGACCTTTCGATGGATTACAATATCAATAATTTTTAGCAGAATATAATAAGAGAGTAACGAAAAGAGACATATAATAGATTTCTATATAAAAATAGATGGATTATACATTGGGTAGGATAACATTAATATTTTTATACTTTAATCTCTTGAAAATAATTAAAACTCAAAAATACTTTATAATTTGTTAAATGTTCTTAGCAGAAATATTGCAACTAATATAAATTTGTTTAATATTGTGAGTTTTATAACATTGTTTACAATACTTCAGAACCGATTTTTCGAATTGAATATTGTAAGATATTTATGCATTTCAAATATTAATTGGAACTAAACTATTTCAAAACCATATGACAAAAAAAAGGGGGTGGGAGCTGCGTTCAAAGGAATGAGAAGCAGGAACGTATAGGGGCACTCGAAGGTGGTAGGATGTGTAACGGCTCCTTACTTATCCTTCCCCTTAGTGGATTAGACTGGGTAAGGTCTGTTTGGGGTGCAGATATCTATGGTTATCTTTGGATACGTCCCTGATTATACACAATATCTTAGGATAGCCGTTTCCAGGGGTTGGAACCCTATGATACCTGATGGTAATTCTCTTGTAATATCAATCGCAGAAATATTATACTGTAGAAGTTGACAGAAGGAACTTCCATCAGGACGACATGGCTATCTCACCCAAAAACAGATTTTTCCTACGTCAAAATCCCTTTTATATAGAAAAAGATGGAATATACGTAATATATCAAACTTGATAAGACAAATTTCATAGTGAATGCTAACATGTTATTACAATTAAAAAAAATTAGACTAGTGTGTCTGTTTACAAATCTTCAGATTTGATATTTCCTGTTGAATATTGAAAACCATTCATGAATTTTGGATAACATTAGCAATAACTAAACTACTTCAAAATCATAAGCAAACAAACAATGACAATAATAATAATAATAATAACAATAATAATAATAATGATAATGATGATGATGATAATAATAATATTAATAATAATAGTAATAATAATAATAATAATAACAATATTAATAATAATAATAATAACCAATATTTACAATATAACTTAAGGTGATGTAGATGAATACATGTATTTTCATGTAAAACTGAATTCATTGTCCAAATTCACTAAACATAATGACATTCACTTCAGTGACCAAAACCCATGTCGTCTTCATCCCCATTATTATTGGATCCACCTTCACACTTACAGAGGTTAATGTATCTCACACTAGCTGTGTTATCTTACACCATCCTTCACAGGACTTGACACAACTGCAGCACAATAATACCTGACAGGCAGACGAAGTATCGGTGAGAGTACTCCTTAAGGGTTGTCATTCACCTTTGTCATCTTTCTGCCATCCACAACCACTAGAATTAAGGACAGTTGCTTTACTCCAGAAATAAACTTGCTTGTAATAATGCTAGTTCCACACGTTGGAACAGTTCTACCTGGTTTGCTCGGATATTCTCGATAAACCTGCATCCATTTGTAAATAATTGATGTCTTACTTCATTTTTTCCCATTCGTATGGGGTAACACGGTTGCCTTCTTTTGAAGGACTTTGCTTTGGCTTTTGGGGTGGACTGTAGTCCCGACCGGCTGCCCTGCCAGACATCCCATAGACCCCGGGAGCGTATGTTGTTTTGCATTTCTTTTTGTACATAAGTATGCATAAGCCGTCAGTTCTATTCATATGAGGTTTTGAGTTAATGAGGGTAGGATCATTTGTAGAAGCAATCAGTATGTTAGTGAGGTCTGGAGTTTATTCCAAGCTGCCCAAACTGACTTTTTTCCATGTCCAAGAAAGTGAGATGTATTACAACTAGTGAGGCTATGGATTAAGGCAAGTGCCAAACATGTTGTTTGTCCAAGACTTGAACATAGATGAAATGCAGTATCTCAATATTCTCCCAGTGCCAAAACCTATCCAAAGCTCTTCTAAGATCAATGGTAATAAAATTATGGCCGGCCAATTCCATATCACTATCAACAGTACAAATATACGTTTTACTGTGCCCCTCTTTTTTGGTTGTGCTAAATGAACAAAGATCCTGGTGTTAGCTTCAATATTGTTGCATGGGCTGCAGATCAGCTAGTTCATATGATCTACCAGAGAGCACTTCATCAAGGTAAGTACTGAGGAGAAGTTTGCCATCCATTTAACAATGTTAGTGCTTAAGATCCAAAAAAGAAAAATCCTGGTTTTCAACATATCTCAAGAATCCATTCCAGTCACCTGGATTTTTTGTGCTTCCATCACCAATTCTTGTTCTAGCACTCGTTCCACGACTTAGTTGTGTCTGTGAGTGTAGGTTATCTTTATCTGGATAAGTATCCCATAAAGCATCAATGCATTGGGTACATTTTGTTATTTGAGTTTTAAAATATGGGTTAATGTGTAGTATGACAAACGCACTGAAGGTGTTTGTTTTTGTTGGGAACACCATGTGAACAACTACTACCATGTTAAACACCACAGCTGTAACTCTAGAATGACTTTCAGGTCAGTCTGTTGATGCCTGGATACATTGAAGAATGTGTGGTTTTACACCTGTTCGAAGCATACCTCTGTCTCCTAGGTTTGGCAGTTCTCGCTGATTCTCATATTTGAAGAATTCTGTTAGACTTAATCAGGGCATGAGTGAAGTGAGGGGAAGAGTTATTTAATCGAATAACTCTTCCCCTCACTTCACTCATGCCCTCATGCAAGTCTAACAAAATTCTTCAAATATGATGGGCTGAGCAATGATGGTGGGGTGATTATCCACCCTGGCAGGTTCAGTCATACCACTAGGCCCAGTTCTGAGAGAGCAGACTAAGACTGGACTTCTGTAAGCCTTCTTCTTGATTTCCGTTATATCTCATTTTACTCTATCCGAATTTTGTTGATGACCACCATTCGAACATTGACCAGATTTAGATGCCATCACCCTCTGGCAGACCCCATTGGGTGCAGACTTAGTCTGTTAAGAGCCGGGCTCCAGTGATCCAGTTTTGAGTCTTCCATATTTGCAGATAAGGGGTGATGCCAGACATTGGAGTCGTCGGTAGGAGGGGAACTACCCTCACTGACCAGTGTACGCCCACCTAAAGAGAGGCAGTCTCTCTAATAATGTACTGGTCTCTTATGAAACCTCTTTTCATGTTGAGTGACATGGGATACGAGGACTGACACCCTCTAATAAGAGGTGGATAATCCGGCTTGCTACTTGCTTACAAACCAACCCCTCTGTAGACAACCTGGAAACTGAAAAGGACCATTCTACTGATGTTCAAAAACTAAGTAATTTGGGTAACAGGGAAACTCCAAATTCTCCATGTAACCAAAATTCCCATAGAAACTGATTACTGTGTGCTGTATGAAGCATTTCAATGTTATGGTAGTATGAAAGAAATTCGAATGAGGCTTGAATATGACAAATTGAATTCATGGATATCATTGGTTATTCATGATGGAGCATTTAATGTAGTCAGTAACATTATGAACATTAAAATCAATAATTTGAATATCAAGGGTGCTTTTTGAGATTGGGTACCTAAGGATCTAGATATATACAAGCCTGCAGATTGGAGTGATAGAGATATAGAGGTGATCGTACCCTCCCAGAGAAAGCCAAAATCACCAAAGTGGCTTATTGCTCAATCAAAAGGGAATACAGGAAATTATTTTAAGATATGTAAATTTCTTCAAAAGAAAATAGGTACCATCCAACCACGAGATATATCTCGTTTTGGAAAAAACAGTCTCCTCATAAGTGCCAAATCAGAAACTCAGTCTGTTATACAATGCCATTTAAAGACAGAGAATGAAGACATAAAATTGGATGTGAAACCCCATCTAAACTTCAGTTATAAAAGGGGAGTAGTTTTCAATAGAGACTTATATAGGGGAGTAGTTTACGGAAGAAGAGATACTGGCCATGTGTCCTTTAACTGTATGGAAAGTGCATACAGTCCCTGGAACATCAATGATTATCCTTACTTTCCATGATGCTATGTGCTTTTCCACATTTACATAGGAAATGAAAGGATTAATGTTCGAACTCTTAAGCAGAAGCCACTGCAATGTTTTATTTGCTGTAGATATGGGCATTCTTCTAAAGTTTGCAAGAATGAAAAAATGTGTAGTACATCCTCCAATGTTTACCATGGAGAATGTATAGTAAGGGCCAATTGTTTAAACTACAATTTGAATCATAAATCTAGTGATAGGAGCTGCCAGCAATATAAGTTAGAAAAGGCTGCCCTCAATAAATCATGTATCGAACATGTAAGTGTGGGGTATGCCAAAAGGCTATTGAGTAAATCAACAAGCTACGCAAAGCAATTGAAATCAGGAGGAAAAATGCAACGGGAGACATCCAACCCACCTATTACTGCCAGTATTTCCCAAAAAAGAAATTCGCCATCTTCTGATAACATGCTGCATGATAGGGCAAAAAATATCACCTAAGGCTTTGCCCACCTCTGTTTAACCTTTGTCTCCCATTACAAAGGATAATACTAACCTCTCTCAGGCTATTTCTTTGCCTGATTTGATAGAGGTTTTTCACCCCTTCCATTAAGAACACCAAATTATGACATCAAATAGATATGATGTTCTGCCGGTTGATATTTCAGATCAACAAGAAAACGACTTAAATTAATAAAAAATTTAAGTTCAAGTCTACAATCCCCTTCAAGAATTATGTAAAAAGAATATTGGAAAGGCAAATGTAAAACCTAACATATCAAAACCCTCACTTAGAAGCCTACAGGAAATATTGTTAAATAAAAAAAAACTGCCAATGGGAAGACTTCATCCAAGATGTCTTCCAGAAAATAAACCTTTATTTTTTCCTCCATTTTGCAATAGAATTTTCAGGGTTTAAGGGCCAAATATGAAGAACTTAGCTCCTAATCCGTAAGCATTCCCCCATAATTATCTGTCTACAGGAGAGCAAGATTGATGCTAATACTCCTTGTCCTCGAGAGTATGTTAGCTATAGAACACCATATGATCAACAAGCAGGGAACCATGGTGGAGGTCTCATATACATTCGTCAAGAAGTTCCCAAGTATCTTAGTCTATTTGTACACCTCTGCAGGCAGTGGTTGTACCGATTGATATAATATGCTACCAGTACTTACCTCCAAATGATGATATTTTTTATGATAATTTAGTAGAGGTGATTCAACAGTTCCCTCAACCTTGTCTTTTACTTGGAGATTTGAATGGTATACATCCTTTGTGGGACATTGTTTTGGCAAGCACAAGGGGCAATATTCTATCTTCAATTGTGGAAAATGAGGATGTCGGACTCCTTAATACAGGAGAGCCCACACACTTTCATGTTCAGACAGGTACTTTGGCATGCATTTACCTTTCAATTGCAAGCTCTAGCTGTCTAATAGATTTCGATTGGAGAACATTAGATGATTGGCATACTAGTGATCATGCACCAATCATTATAAACTCCAACAATAATCCACCTGTATAGAGATTGCTAGGATGGAAACTTGACAAGGTGGGATAAATTTTGTGAGCTAAGCAAAATTGAACCAACTGAAGTTAGCAATACTCTGGATGATCATTTCTACAATGTATCATGCATGTATGAAGCAGCTCCTGGTCACCAGTATAGGAGTATTGAAGATTGGAAAATTTTAAATTCTGCAACATTTTTACAACCTGATAAGGATAGGTTTTTAGTAGTATTTGTCGACCAATTGCATTGACATCTTGTTTATGTAAGATTATGGAGAAGATTGTCAATGCAAGACTGGTGTGGTACTTGGAGAAGATAGGTATTTTATCACCTATCCAGTGTGAATTTTAAGAAAATGCACCCAACAACTGATTTATTGACACGACTCAAGTCCTGTATTTGTGAAGCATTTGCTTCAAAACAGCATCATGTAATCTTTTTTTTACATCAAATAGGCATATGATACTTCATGGAGATATGGTATGCTTAAAACTATTCATAATTTGGGGTTGGGGGGGGGGGAGCTACCATTGTTCATTCAAGCATTTGTTTCACATAGATTTTTTTAAAGTTAGAATAGGTATAACTCTGTCAGAGAGGAAATGTCAGGAAGAGGGAGTTCCTCAGGGTAGTGTGTTGAGTGTAACCCTATTTGCATTAGCCATTTATGGGATATCTTCTGTCATTCCAAAAGATATTCTCTTAACACTATTTTTAGATGATCTTTCTATATCATTTGCTGGAGCTAGAATGGCAGTGGTTGAGAGAGAATTACAACTCTCTGTCGACAAAATAATTTAATGGGCTGATATGTATGGATTTAAGTTTTCAACAAGCAAAACTGTTGTTGACCATTTCTGTCATATTCGGGGAGTACATCCCAACACGGATATGTACATCAAAGGTCAATGTATACCATGCGTAAGTGAAGTTAGATTCTTAGGTTTGATCTTTAATTGTAGGCTTACATGTGTTCCGCACTCAAAAGTGTTGAAAGTTAAATTTCTTGAGGCTCTGAATCTTTTGAAAGTTTTGACCCATACATCATGGGGCACAGACCGCAAAACTATTTTAAAATTATACGAGGTCTTAATTTTTAAAAGAATTAGTTATGGGTGTGAAATATACCCTTCAGCCACCCCAAGCCAATTAAAGATTTTAGATTATATACACCATCCTGGTATAAGCTTGGCCAGAGGAGCCTTTAGAATTTTGCGTATCCCAAGCTTCCTTGTCGACGCTGAAGATTCACCTTTAGAACTTTACCAAAAGTCTTCTATTGTTCGGTGTTGGTTTAGGTTGCAAAACCTTCCTAATTCTTTAGCCTATCAGACTGCAAGCCTTGTAAGGCACTCAACATACAATGAGTTGCGCCCAAAATCTCCTCAACCTTATGGTTTTCAGGGGAAGTAATTGATACAAAGTCTTGATATAATTGGAAATAAGGTGCTTCCATTTAAGATATTGTCAATGCCTGCATGTAAATTACCAGAGATATCTTTTTGTAAATACTTTATTAGTGGTAAAAAGAATATGACTAGCTTAGAAGCCAGGTCTCTTTTTATGGAACATGTTGCTGAACATATGGAATAAACTTTTATATACAGTATACTGATGGCTCTAAATCTGATGCTGGCATAGGATTTGGAGTCTGAAGTAATGCTTTTAATTGTAGAGGTGCACTTCCTCTAACATCTTTTATATTTACTGCCAAGCTGTTTAGCACACTAACTTCTATTGAGAGAATAGTATTGGAGGAGGAGGGTAATATTACCATTTTTAGTGATGCAAGGAGTGTCCTTCAAACTTTAGAAGTTTTTAAGTCCAGTAGCCCTTTAGTTTTAAAGATTCAAGAATGACTTTTTATTATTGGGCTGAGAGGTATAACAGCTCGATTTTGCTGGGTTCCAGCACATGCAGGTGTGTCTGGAAACGAGAAGGAAGATTTACTGGCAAAGAATGCTGCAGCTGAGCTGCTTCCAAAAAGGTATCCCATTCTCTGTGATCATTGTTTACCTAGCATTAAGAATTTTATTTATAATAACTGGCAACAGCATTGGGATAATTTAGTTGAAAATAAGATGAGAGAAATTACGAATGTTATATCTCCTTGGAAGTATAACATGATGCCCTGAAAGAGGGAGACACCCCTTATCATCTCCACATTGCCCACACTCGATTGACACATGAATTTCTGCTAACATGCCAATACCAGCCATATTGCGATGACTGTTTTGTACCCTTGACAGTGAGACAATTATTGACCGAACACCCCACTTATAGTACCGAAAGAAATAGATATCTGTTTGAGGCTCGAGGTAAGGACGGCAGGTTCATCCTTGCCAAGATTCTTGGACATGATATGTCGTACCATGCTAACGGTATTTTCAGTTTTATTCCAGAAAGCTATTTAATTTTTATAATGACTTCTTCGATTTTGTCTTATTTCTCTTCCTCTTGTTTTGTTAAAGTTTTTATACTTTATATAGGAAATATTTTTTTTGGTGATGTTGATTTTCTTAAAATATTTTATTTTTCTTTGTTTCCTTTCCTCACTGGGCTACTTTCCCCTGTTGGAGCCCTTGGGCTCATAACATCTTGCTTCTCTAACCAGGGTTGTAGCTTAGTTAGTAGTAATAATAATAATTGAATATTTCTTCTTTATTTATAATAAATGATATTGGTGTCAGGATGCCAGAAAACATGCCTGATATTACATAGAGATTCAGCAACTGGCTGTTTCATAATATTTTGTGTATTGAGAGCAATAAGCTGTTTATTTGCTCTCAGAAAAAAGATTGCCCATCTTTTCAACTGTTTTCATAAATGATAGCACTTCCCTCTGAAATATGACTTGTATGCTATGTCCATCCTCATGGCGACCTGTAGAAGAGGTCTGTTTATCATGCACCGATTCAAACTCCTTAATAATACTAGCACATTCATGTCCTTTCAGTACGAATGGAGTGAATACTTCTGGGTTTTCATAGAGCCCTGGTGCATCGCCATGGTCCTGGAAATTTGTGTTGCTCAGTTGTTGTGCTCGATCTTTTGAAAAGAGGCTAAACTTTCTAGCCGATTTCTACACCACAAAATTGCCCTTCATCAATTCATTTCCTGTGCCCTGCTCCAAGAACCATTGACAGAATGGAACTCGTGCACGGAATCTGTTGGTGATAATACCTGTACAAGTTCCCTGTGATATGGTACGTATGTTTTTCTCGTAATACTTCTTAGATATCCAAATTAGGAATAGCCTCTTGACTTGATAACTGTTGTGTTGATTTAAGTAAGGTCAATCACAATATCCAATATCTCATCCTTATCCTCGGGCATCTTTGACCTTGGTAGTTCTCTATCATCACTACAAGGTTCGAAGGTCCCATTTTCACTCGGAGGGGGATGGACATTCCCAATATTTTTCTTTTAGGAATCTTCAGTTTGGGAACCTTTCCAATACAGACGACGACCCTTTACACTATTAATGTTTGCCAAACCATGCTCAAAGTGCATATGTGAAGTCTTCTTTCTTCTGATTTGATTACCATGCATTGCTACCCAGTTCAAGTTCAAAAGAAGCCTATGCATCGAGAGGCCACCTATGAGAAATAGATGCTTTTTAATAGCCTATAACTTGTAAACCAAGCATTTCTGGACATATCTTCATGGGAACTGTTTATTGCTTAGACATAGGGAATATCTTTTATTAAACACCCATATATATATATATATATATATATATATATATATATATATATATATATATATATATATATAAATTGCAAAGGATTTCTATACAATACTATACAATAGTGATATAAGAAATGACTTTGCCTATAGAAATGATAAAACACCTAAGCTGGTACTAAATGTAAGAGTAGAAGTAAAGAAAGCATTAAAAGGCATGAAGACAGGCAAAACAGCAGGAGAAGATGGCCTAACAATTGATTTAATAATAGATGGAGGAGATTTCATAGTAGTAAAACTCTGAATTTTACACAAAATAACTGCAAAAATGCTCTATGCCTACAGCTTGGAAAATGTATCATTATACTGATTTACCAAAGGGGAACCACGAAAGACCTGAAAAATTACTGCACGATAAGTATTTTCTCAGTTATATATGAAATCTTTACAAAGATCATATTAGGCCGAATAGAAAGACAGCTAGACTTCAATCAACCAAGTGTACTGTGCGTGTTCGATACACGCTCATACAATGTAATGCTATTTGTTTTTGTATCTCTTGAGCTCTCCCACACTGATAACAGAACAACCACTTTAAGCTTGTCTTCTTGTGTTTTAGTTTGGTTGAATTTTTGTGACATTCTTGCTAGCATCTGCTTGTATATAAGCTGGTTATCTGTTAAATACACTTTACTTGCATTCACCTCACCTCTCTGTTAAGTCCTAATTACCACCTCACACATTGCTGATCTACCCATTGCTACGCCCTACACTTTTTACGATGCTGCCCAACAATCCAGACTCAGTGACCCATGCTGCATCGTTGAAACTGACGCCCTTCGCCAACAGAGAAGCATTCTCTTGGTTCCAGTGCACCGAAGTTCAGTTTCGCGTCAAGGGTGGGACTCGCTCAAGCAGCAAAGCTGACTATGCCCTCATGGCAATCCCTAAGGGCACTTTCCTCAAGGGCACTTTCCTTAAAGGGCAAGACAAAGGACCTGAAGTAGTGGCCCCTTCAAGAAGCGTCTTTCTGCAACGCAAAAGATGCCCTATCAACCACTGCTGCTCTCACTTTTCCCATACCACATGCACCTCTCCTTCTCTCCACCAATGCCAGCGATGTCACTATTAGTGTAGTACTTGAGCAGGTGGTCAATGGCTGGCTCCACCCATTAGCCTTCTTCAGTAGAAAACAGCCAAGGTGGAATCCGGCTATTTTACCTTTGACCACGAATTTCTGGTGGTGCATTTGGCTGTTTGTCACTTTCACCACTTCTTAGAAGGTACGCCCTTTGTTATGCCAACGGACAATATGCCTCTGGTGCACGCCTTCACTTGACAGTCAGATGCCTTGTCCACCATCATCTCTCCACCATGACTGAATACAACAGCAAGCTTCAACATGTCCCTTGGAAAATTAATCCCTTTGCTGATGCTCTGTCAAGAAACACATTGGCTATCATTCACTTGGGATTGGATTACAATGCCAATGCAAAAGCACAATGTAAACAGCCACAGTACCAAGCATGTAGGACATCCTGCACCTTCTTCATTGGGAGGACGTCCGTCTCGACGACTCCAACACCACCCTCCTCTGTGACATCAGCAGTGTAGACCAACACTGTGGATACCATCTCCCATGCGCCGACAGGTGTTTGATCTCATCCATGCCCTCTCACACCCCTTGCACTGATCTACTGCACAGCTGCTGAAGATGAAGTTCATTTGACATGGTATTACTAAGGATGCTAAGGATTGGGTCTGTGCCTGTACTTGATGCAAAACTTCAAAAATACATTGACTCACGGATTCAGGAGTGGGCAAATATACTCAACCTCAGCGTTTTTTTTTTTTTTTGCTCATATTCATGTCGACGTATTAGGTCCCCTACCCCCATCACAAGGCCATCATTATCTGTTTAACATCATTGACCGCTCTACTCGTTGGCCTGAAGCCATTTCCATGCAAACTGCATCGTCTCCCTCATGCCTTACTCTCAGGATGGATAGCGAGATTTGGTATCCCTGAGCATATTACTTTCACATCTCAATTGTGGACATCATTAGCGAATCTCCTAGAAGTCACACTCCAACTGCCTTCAACCCTGCAGCCGTCAGAGTGGTTGAATGTTTTCATCACACCCTCACAGTAGCTTTGATGACCCTCTGCAATGACTCCAAATGGTTTACTCAACTTCCCTAGGTTTTCCTGGGGTTAAGGACTACTTCTAAGTTTTCTATGTATTTCTCAGCAGATGTGTCCTATGCAAGTGGCATTTTTAGATTTATTTCAGAAGCAGGTCTTCTGAAAACTATTTAACTTTCATGACATTCAACTTTTATGATTTTAATTGAATACTCTTTTATTTTTTATTTTATTTTATTTTTTATATTTGTATACATAAATTAAATGTTACCGGCATCAATGACCTTAGATGGCAGGATGCCTGAAAACTTTAAATCAATCAATCAATCAATCTTCCACACTGATAACAGAACAACCTGTTCAAACTTGTCTTCACATGTTTTTTATTCATTTCAATTTTTGTGATATTCTTACTCACAACTACTTGTATGCAAGCTCATTATCTTTTGAATAAACTTTACTTGCATTCACCTCACCTCTGTTAACACCTAGCAACCACCTCGCGCACAAGAGAGCAGGCAGGATTTAGAAGTGGGTATCCAACAACTGACCATATCCATGTAATTAACCTGCTGAAGGAAAAATCAACAGAGCATGACAAACCACTATGTATGGCATTTGTAGATTATGAGAAAGCTTTTGATTCTGTCAAAACTTCAGTGGGAATGAAAGCCATTCAAAGACAAGGAATAGATGACTCTTCTGTTAGAACACTTGAAGATATCTATATAGCAAGCACAGAAATCTTAAAACTACATGAAGATAGTGAGAAAATTCCGACAGAAAGGAGTTAGATAGGGAAACCCCATCTCTCTAAAATTATTCCCGGCATACCTAGAATTTTTATTTCTTTTAAATTTCCATTGGGAAAAGGTAGAATTAATATTAATGAGGAATACCTTAACAACCTAAGATTTGCAGATGACATAGTTGTTTTATGTGAATCATGGGAGGAATTGCAAAAGGTACTAGAAGATTTGGATAGAATGAGAGATGTAGGACTGAAAATGAATATGAGTAAAACTAAGATGATATTCAATGAAAGTGCTGAGAGACAACAAATAAGGGTTACGGATGCAACTTTAGAGATTGTTAATGAAAATATGTTCAGACAGACAGGCAGCAAGCTTTTTCCCAGGACATGAGACCAAAATTAAAAAAATAGCATGGGATGGAGAGCTTTTGTTAAAAAAGATGAGATTATGCAAAGCATAATACCAGAAACATTTACCGTAAATGAATTTCCAGTGGATACTTATTCCCAGAGGTAGAATTCGATATTAAAATGCCATTGTTGATTAGAATACGAGTGTTAGTGATAGATGTTTATATATATATATATATATATATATATATATATATATATATATGTGTGTGTGTGTGTGTGTGTGTGTGTGTGTATATATATATATATATATATGCAACAATTAAGTGAAAGAATAGGAGCAAGGGAAGGAGGAAAGGATATCTATAAGATTTAAAACTTGAGAAAAAGGCATAGACAGGATTAGAGGCTCCTGGGAGTTATCAAGGGTAAAGATGGAAATATATTGTATGGGGATGAAGACATTAAAAGGAGATGGAGAGATTATTTGGAACAACAATTGAATACTGAAAATAAGGGAAAGAAGCTAGGAGAAGCACAAAAAGTAGAGTGGCCTGTGATAGAGATACGAAATTCAGAAGTGAAGAGGTCTTTGAACAAAATGGAAAATGGTAAAGCACTAGGTCCATCAGAATTTGTAATCGAAATGATGAAGGTACTAGCCACAGGTGGGGAGAGTAACGGTTGCTAAATATATTAAGAATGATATAGGAAGAGATATTAATGCCTAAAGACCCGGGGGAAGAGTCTGATGGTATTTATATATAAGTCGAAAGGTGATATCATAGATTGTGGTATCTACAGGGGAATTAAACAGAGCATGGTTTGAAAGTTTTTGTGCAGGTACTTAATGAGAGATTGTAAAGATTGAAAAACAACAGAATGGATTCATATGAGGGAGAGGGACTATGCATGCCATCTTTATTGGAAGGCAGTTATAGGTAAAGAGGCTAGAGGGAGACCAGAAGCTCTTCTGTGCTGTTGTAGATATAGAGAAGGCTTATGATAGAATACCAAGAGAAAAGATGTGTTGGAGTTTGGGGAAGGGGAAAGTCCCAGAGAAGTTTGTTAGAATGATAGAGGTGATGTACAAGAAAACAAGAATTACAGTAATAACAGCTGTTGGTGAAATAGGAACTTCTGAAGTTAGTGTTGGATTACACCAGGGGTCAGCATTAAGTTTGTTTTTATTTGTGGTTGTCATGGATGTGATTAATGAAGAGATCGGAAATGAATCGTTGTTGGAGTTGCTATATGCTGATGATTTGGTGTTTATCTTTGAATAGGAGGAAGACTTACATTGAGGGGTTGTAGAGCATCAAGAGACTTTGAAGAGGGAAGACTTGAGAGTAAATGTGGATAAGACAGAAGCTTGATGTGCAATATGGAAGGTAGGGACATGGTGGTTGTGCATAAAAGTGATAAAACAGGTAGAATAATTCAGATACTTGAAATCTACTATTAAGTCCTTAGAGAGGATGTGAGGCTGAAGTTGAGAATAGGATAAATGCAGATTGGGGGAAGTGGAGGGAAGGAGCGGGAGTGGTATGTGATAAGAAAATGCCAATCAAGGTAAAAGTCAAGATCTATAGCACAGTAATAAGACCAGTGTTAATGTATTCATCCAGAAATTTGGGCTCCAAGACATAAAGAGGAAGCAAAGATGGAGAGAACATTGATGGGAATGCTGAAGTGGATCATGGGAATATCACTTTTTGAAAGAATGAAAAATGGTGACATAAGAAGAATGGCAGGTCTAGTAAAGATTACAGAGGGGATAAGAGTGTCACGGCTGAGGTGGTGTGGGCATGTGTTGAGAATAGATGATGAAGAGGGAGTGAGGAGGGCTTGTGAGGAACCTGTCAGGGGGAGAAGATCAAGAGGGAGGCAGAGAATTAGATGGCAAGATATAGTGAAGGATGATAAGGAGAGAAGAGGTTTGGTGGAAGAGGATGCCTTTCATAGAATGCATTGGAGAGGGCACATCAGGCAACCAATCTCTTAATGTAGGGATAACAGTGAGAAAGAAGATATATATATATGTATATATATATATATATATATATATATATATATATATATATATATATATATATATATATATATATATGTGTGTGTGTGTGTGTGTGTGTGTGTGTGTTTAGAGTAAACCACAAGGAAGATCTTAAGTATTGAGTGAATCCTGATTAGATATTTTACAATATATACGGAACAGTGAGGTAACAAACATACAAATAAACATTTATAAAGCAAAATATCAGAAAGAGTTCATATTCCATTTGCCAGTTTGGATGATTAAACCTGGCTTATGAGATATGAGCTCCTCCCATGAAAATCCCTGCCGGGTTAGGTTAAGAAAGTGGCATATTCTTTATGATGATTGGTTCTACAAATGTTTGTATGTATATTTGTATCCTCTCTGGACCATATATATTATAAAATCTCTGAATAAATCAGTCCACTTGAAGATATCATGAAAACAAAATTATTCAAGATTTATGCATTAATTTTCTTTTCCCTGTGGTTTATTGCATATAAGTATCATATGTTTTACTTATATACTGTATATATATATATATATATATATATATATATATATATATATATATATATATATATATATATATATATATATATATATATTTGTTCCAACACGAATACTTCCCACGTCCCATACGATAGGAGTACTCATTTCACGTGTCCTTACCGACCAGAGAAACACTTATTGTCTGTCCTAAGTATGTATATTCATTAACAAAATATAGTCATCCATAACCCTTATTTGTTGTTTCTCTGCATTTTAATTGAACACAATCTTAGTTTTACTCACATTCGTTTCCAGTCCTACGTCTCTGCATTATATATTCAAACATTCAATCATCCTTTGCAATTCCTCCCATGATTCACTAAATAGAACTATGTCATTTTTAAATCTTAAGTTGTTAAGGGATACCAATTGATATTAATGCCTACATTTTCCCAAGCTAAATATTTAAAAACTTCTTCTAGACATGCTGTGAATAATTTAGGAGAGATGGGGTTTCCCTGTCTAACTCCTTTCTCAATAGAGATTTTCTCTCTATCTTCATGTAGTTTTAGGATTGTTGTACTTCCTGAATAGATAACTTCAAGTGTTCTATCATAAGATTGATCTGTTCCTTGTCTTTGAAGGGCTTTCATTACTGCTGAAGATTTGATAGGATCAAAATCTTTCTCATAATCTATAAATTCTATACATAGTGGTTATTTCATATTGGGCTGAGTTTTCCATTATATGGTTAATTACATGGATATGGTCAGTTGTTTAGTACCTTTTTCTAAATCCTGCCTGTTCTCCCAGTTGATTAAAGTCTAGCTGTCATTCTATTCAGCCTGATATGATCTTTGTAAATATTTTATATATTACTGAGAGTAAACTTGTTAGGTGATAATTTTTCAGGTATTTTATGTCTCCCTTGTGAATTAGTATAATGATAAAGGTTTTTTAAAGCTGTACAGTGGAACCTCTACACACGAACGTATCTACATCCGAATTTTCCGACATCCGAAGTAAAATTCGAGCAAATTTTTTACTCTACACCCGAATTTTATTTCGACACACGAAGTAAGCAATTTTCGTCGTACCGGTTGTATCCGAATTTTTCGACACGCGAAGTACAATTCGAACACGTTCCTACTCTACACCCGAATGTTTTTTTCGACACCTGAAGTAAACAATACTCGTACGCGTAGTCGGTGCTCATAGCGCCTGAAGTGTTTTTTATTTCTGCCGATACAAGGCAGCACTTCGACCTCGGAGGGACCCTCAATTAGCGCGGCTCGGGTCAGTCCTCTGTTCTCGTCGGCTTCTTGCGGTTATGCCCTGTGCGTTTTGCTATTAACTGTGTTTTAATCGTGATTTTTTACGTGCATCCTTTAACGGTAATTTACGTAAAGTATGGGTCCTGAAAGGCTTAGTTTTGCAAGTGGTAGTGGTAAGAAAAGGAAGAAGGAAATGCTTTTTTTAGACGTGAAGCAGAAAATTATTGAAAAACATGAGCGAGGCATCTGCGTGAGTGAACTTGCTAAACAATATGGCCGTAATATGTCGACGATCTCGACAATCCTTAAACAAAAGGAAGCTATTAAAGCAGTGAAACCTTCTAAGGGGATCACCATTATTTCAAAATGCCGTAGCCCTATCATAGAAGAGATGGAACGACTTCTGCTAGTGTGGATCAAGGACAGAGAGATCGTTGGCGACACCATCACCGAGACCGTCATCTGCGTGAAGGCGCACGCCATCTTTACGTACTTGAAGGAGGAGAGCTCTGGGGGTGATGCTGGGGAGAGTTCAACCGAACCTTCCTCAGATGATTTCAAGGCATCTTGTGGCTGGTTTGAGAAATTTAAGAAACGGTCCGGGATTCATTCAGTTGTTCGCCACGGAGAGGCTGCTAGTGTGGACACAAAGGCTGCAGCTGACTTTGTCAAGAACTTCGAAAGGACCGTGCTAGAAGAAGGCTATGTAGAGCAGCAAGTGTTTAATTGTGATGAAACCGGGCTGTTTTGGAAGAAGATGCCCAGTCGAACCTACATCACCGCCGAAGAGAAGAAATTGCATGGGCATAAGCCAATGAAGGATCGGTTGACTCTTTCCCTTTGTGCCAACGCTAGCGGGGACTTTAAAGTCAAGCCCTTACTGGTTTACCATTCCAAGAACCCTAGGGCCTTTAAGGAACACAACGTCGATAAGGACCAGCTTCATGTTTTCTGGCGATCCAACTCGAAGGCCTGGGTCACTAGGCAGTTCTTTGTGCAATGGGTTAACCAAGTTTTCGGCCCTTCTGTGAAGAAGTATCTTCATGAACAGAAATTGCCTTTAAAGTGCCGGCTATGCCTTGACAATGCACCTGCTCCCCCCCCCCCCCCGGACTTGAAGATGATATCTTCGATGAATTTAAGTTCATAAAGGTGCTGTATCTTCCACCGAATACCACCTCTATCCTCCAGCCCATGGACCAGCAAGTCATCTCTAATTTTAAGAAGCTGCACACCAAGCACTTATTTAAGCAGTGCTTTAATGTCACTCAAAGCACCAACTTAACTTTGCGTGAATTTTGGAGGAGCCACTTCAACATCGTGCACTGCTTGAAGATCATAGATCAGGCTTGGGTGGGATTAACTCGACGGACCCTCAATTCTGCCTGAAAGAAGCTGTGGCCTGATGCAGTTTCTTCCCGAGATTTCGAAGGTTTTGACCCCGAACCTGATCCCATGGTGGGTGCAGCGGAAGACGTAGAGGAAATCGTCTCCTTTGGCAAGTCCATGGGTCTGGAGGTCGACGCAGATGACGTTACGGAACTCGTCGCCGAACATCACGACGAACTTACCACAGATGAGCTCAAGGAACTCCATGCTATGTCTGAGCACATGAGTGATGACGAGGAAGGGAGCGAGGAGGTAGAACATGTGTTAGGTTTGGCGCATATAAAAGAGGTGTTAGGAAAATATCAAGACGTGGTCGACTACATCGACAAATACCACCCAAAAAAATTGCAAGTTTGTCGTGTAGTTTCGCAGTTCGATGATGTTTGCCTAACTCACTTTCGAAACATTCTGAAAAGCCGTACCAAGAACTATCTATCGATAATTTCTTTAAAAAAACTACGAAGCGAACTCGTGATGAAGAGGATGTAAGTGATTCAAAGAAAACGGCTAAGAGTGAAGCGGAAGAATGTGAAACAAAGAAAACGGCAAAGAGTGAAGTGAAAGAAATTCAATTTTAAGTGTAGAGAGTGAAAGTGATTAAAATTAATCATCAAAAAGAAAAAAAGAAAATGTAAAAAAAAATATAAAATATAAAAAAAAAAAAATAAGCTAAGTTATGTTAAAGTTCACTTAGTGTAAGTTAGAATAAGTTACAGTAGTGTACGTTTATCGTAGTTAACCTCTCTACCTCCTCGCCGCCCGTCCGTCTCCTCT
>NW_027170729.1:107500-140000 GCF_036898095.1 Palaemon carinicauda
TTATTATTATTATTATTTTTATTATTATTACTTGCTAGGCTACAACCCTAGTTGGAAAAGCAGGATGCTATAAGCCCAGGGGCCCCAACAGGGAAAATAGCCCTGTGAGGAAAGGAAACAAGGCAAAATAGAATATTTTAAGAACAGTAACAACATTAAAATAAACATTTCCCATATAAACTTTATAAACTATTAAAAAAAGAATAAGAGGAAAAGACATTAGATGGAATAGTGTGATCTAGAGTACTCATAAGCATAGAGTCTTTAATATTGCTATCCAATATATACCACTTTTCTAATTTTCTTATATTTTGTGACAAAAACTGCATGAAGCATTATAAAGCAAAACAGTAAATGCTTGAATAAGGTCATTCAAGTCGTAGGATTACACATGACGACTGTGTTTCTCTGATAAATATTCTTGATAGCATTTCTTGTATTACAGATAAATATTCGATAACCTTAATGGCTGAACGAACAAAGGATGACACATACTTAGATTTACAACTTCCTCGTCGCTTTGAGTCATATTTCAAAATATCAATGACATTACATACCAGATATTTTATTTTTTTCTAATAAAGATTTGAGAAAATACATTAAGAAAAATACTATTGTAAAGTATCCTTAATATTGAAAGGAAACTGATTTTAACAATTAATAGAATACAAAAATTGGTTACAGATTGTACCGGGAAAAAAGATTCGAATATATAGTCATTACACCTATCGTGTATTTACGTGAAATAAATACGTGAAATATGTTTATATATATATATATATATATATATATATATATATATATATATATATATATATATATATATATATATATATATATATATATATATATATATATATACTAAAGACAGATACACGTATGAGATTTATACAACTGACAGAGAGCAAATTATGAGACCCATAGAAATGTTCAAAATAAGATTAACAATATTCAATAGATATTTATATTTGATTAACATTATTATCATTATTAATATACACATATAATGTATAAGTCATATTTAAAAGGCTTATGAATAGAAATATTTCATCTATCTTACCTGCTTTCAAGAGATGCTCCTTGTCCGAGGTTGCTGTAGTAATTTGTTGCACAATCAGCAAAAATTTCAATATTTTTCGTATCCATTCAACATTGCTGTTGTGTCTCGCTTTGTCTAAAGTTTTGCTCACTGAGTTCGTTGTCTTGAAAGAATCAGCCTTTTCATTGCTATCCTTCTGATTCGTTACTGGCATTGTATTTAGGTTTAAAGTTCAGACAAAATGCATAAGAACTGTCTGTGATTTAATATGATTGGTTTGAGGAAAACTTTCGACTTGACGCTATTCACTTGCGACCACTTTCGGTCCTGGTGTAGGATGCTTGGGGAGTGTGAAGAAAGGATAACGGTAAATGTGGTGGT
This sequence comes from Palaemon carinicauda, assembly GCF_036898095.1. Classification (NCBI taxonomy): domain Eukaryota; kingdom Metazoa; phylum Arthropoda; class Malacostraca; order Decapoda; family Palaemonidae; genus Palaemon; species Palaemon carinicauda. The sequence goes on from NW_027170729.1 coordinate 108,921, forward strand.
ATTGACCTCAGGAAAACCGGTAAACAGGAACGCTTCCACTAGAATAGTACTCAGGAATATAACTAATTTATAATTTTTTTCCTATCAGTCGTTGAAAAGCATAGTTTGCTTACTTTTCTTCAGCAGACATGATAACTTCATCCGAACACTCCCTTTAAAAACGTTCATGCATTCATTCAAAAAAAAAAATTTTCGTTGGTAACGGAGAAAATTCCTGAATATAATAATTTATTATGGGTTATTTTAGTAAGCACACCTGCTTGTTGGCCAAAACTCACATACAGTGTTTATGTGTCTACAGTAACCTTACTAAAACACGTCTGCCGGAGTGCCGGGATATTTTGTGTTCGAACGCTCGGAGTTACTACTGTCCATTGACGGAGTTGTGAATAACAGAGTTGCCAGGTTTTCTAAATGAGAAAAGGCCAACTATTAATCAACAGAAGCTTTAAAATGCCAACCCATTAGTAGAAAAGGCCAAATATTTAGTATTTAAGACCCGCCTTTTTCATATTACTATAGGCCAACAATTTAAAAAGAAGGCCAATTTGAGGGGTTTTTTGGCATGATAAAGGCCGAACTGGCAACTCTTTTGTGATCATAGCATATCGCTGAATGTAGTGTGTGTGTGTGTGTGTGTGTGTGTGTGTGTGTGTGTGTGTGACACGGCCCCCCACCAGATTATTTTCTAGGCCTGTGATTGGCTGATGGTGGGAGGATGGAGGGTCCTTCATGGCACCATAAAACGCAATAAATTATTTCCTGTTAACGAGAATTTGTCTATGTCGTGTCCTTGCAAACAGGATTGTTATATAGTGCATTATGCAACGTGTAGGACTTTTCGTTATTACAGGCAGATATGCTCACATTGTGTGTGTATATAATATATATATATATATATATATATATATATATATATATATATATATATATATATATATATATATATATATATATATATATTGTAAATATCATTTATATATATATAAATATATATGTATATATGTATATATATATATATATATATATATATATATATATATATATATATATATATATATATATATATATATATATTATATATATATATACTATGTACATATAAATATATATAAATATATGTATGTATATTATATATATATATATATATATATATATATATATATATATATATATATATATATGTATGTGTGTATATATATATAAATATATATATATATATATAATATATATATCTATATATATATGAATACATATATAAATATATATAATATATATACATATATTTATATATAAATATATATATATATATATATATATATATATATATATATATATATATATATATATATATGTATATATGTATATAGTATATATATATATATATATATATATATATATATATATATATATATATATATATATATATATATATATATTGTGACGTAACGTGCAGGCTATGCTCTTTAAGGAAAGTATTATTCTGACTCTTTAAATGACACTGTATCATCATGTCAACCAGATAGATCATCTAATTGACACTGTGATGTCTTTTAAAAGGAATGAACTCATTAATGCTATTAACGGTTCGTTTTCCAGAGTTAATGAATAGGAGTAAATTTTGAACACACTATAATGGTAAGATCAGGACAGATTTATGGTCTACTTATTTCTAATCACGGGAAAAAAAAACCATGTTTAAAATTTGCTTATTACATAAATTTGTCGAGATTTTCTTTAAAAAAAAAAAAAACTTCTAGATTCACAATATTTAATCAATCAAAGATATATGAAATTTAAAGCATAAATGTCAAAATGGTAAGAATACAAGATCAACAATAAAAGATAAACTATAAATGAATGAAACAATGTTGTTTTATTCAGCCATTTTCCTTGAAATAAAAACAACCATTTAGTTCGTTAGAACATTAGCCGTAGTTTGGAGCAATTAAAAAAAACTGCCACACCATTTGTGATAATCCATGATACGAACACAACTTCACCAAAGAGAATACTTGAATTGTAAACACTTTCCCATATCAAATTACTTCTGAAATAAGGTAATTTGGCTTACACAAGTTGATTCAAATTACTAAAAGTCAAGTGAATTGCAAATGGCTGACAAGGACCTTTCTAAATTACTAAGGAATAATTCCCCTTGACAGTATTCTAGAAGTTTTATTCCAGCTGTTACCAAGTTGTGGAATGATCTTCCTAATCGGGTAGTTGACCAGGATGACATGAGTCTTTTTATTGTTTATATATGACATATCTGTTTTTGATGTTAATAGTTTATATAGGACATATCTGTTTTGACGCTGTTGCTGTTTTTAGAATGATATATTGTTAATTTATTCTCATCATTTATTTACTTCCTTATTTCCTTTCCTCACTGGGTTATTTCTCCCTGTTGGAGCCCTTGGGCTTATAGCATCTTGCTTTTCCAACTAGGGTTGTAGCTTGGCTAGTAATAATAATAATAATAACTGTTCGAATCCCCATCCCCTGAGTTTCACTATTTGATTATGTAGGCCTTGGTACTCTCTCTCTCTCTCTCTCTCTCTCTCTCTCTCTCTCTCTCTCTCTCTCTCTCTCTCTCTCTCTCTCTCAAGGTCGGCTGGTACACTCTGAAACACATGTTCTGAGGCGCTCAGTCTCAGCTAGTTAGGGTTGGTACCGGGGATATGGTAGAACCTCAATTTCACTGGGGTTGCAGAGTCCTTTCTCACATAAGAGGTCGAATCACTGTCCTTCTGAGGGGAAGGATTACTTTTCCCCTCTCTGGCTGTACTGTAGAAACTAACTCTCCTACTTGTTGTAAGCTCCTAGGTCGACGAAGGGAATCCGAGCAATCATCCCTCTCTTTCTCTTCATTGGTTACTTCAAAGTTCACAGGGCAGACTTGAGGGGTCAGCGTCCAAGAGCCGCAATTGACCCCTTTTTACTTCTCTGGTTGTTGGCCAATCATGGATGAGCCCTGTGGAAGACACACGCGCGCGCGCACACACACACACACACACACACACACACACACACACCCAGAGCTTTCGCTCTGGACGTGGACAGGGGACTCTTAGCCCATGAATATATCATCATCAACATCTCCTACGCCTATTGACGCAAAGGCCCTCGTTTAGATTTCGCCAGTCGTCTCTGTCTTGAGCTTGTAATTCAATACTCTCTGCCTTCCTTGTTCCTCTTACGGGATTCTCTTTCGCACATCTCTTTTGCGGTTGAACCTGGGAAAGAGGGGAAATTTCAATTTCAAGTGTCTGGCAATTAATGGCTATGGGCCTAGAAGGGACCTACTTTGATGGTTGAGGTGTGGCTGCTGGTATACCTCACGAGTAATAGGGATTCACGACAGCGAAGCCATATCGAAGAATAAATAGAGCAGTATTATATTTCTTGGAGGGTAAAACTCAACTTACTTCACATTTTCCCCACTTAAAAAAATTTCCAGCTCAATGGAAATTAAATCATCTACTTAATCACTAAAACTGGACTCACCGCTTGGTTCTCATTAGATAGTTGGCATTTCTTGACATAAACGTTTTACAATCATCCTTAACCTATGTGCACACACATTGAACCCTAATTCATCTGTGAAAGGCAGTCTGCCAGAACGTTCTGATTCCCCAGCGTATGTTGTATGTTCAAGTTTATTTCCTGCAACCGTAGGCTCCATTTGAGTAGTCTATGGTTGTGGCTTTTTATAGTATGCAACAATGTTAGGGGATTGTGGTCTGTGAAGATGTTAGGCAGTGAGTTACATTGAAGGTAAATAGAGAAATGTTCTACAGCAAGGAGTAAAGCCAATAAGTCCTTTTCTATGGTGGCATAGTTCTTATCATGTCAGTTAAATTTCTTGGGGTAGTCCATGGGATGCTTCATGTTTTGATCATCTTCCTGTAATAAGACTGCACCAGCCCCATGATCACCAGCATCTACTGCTGTTTCAAATTCCCTATCAAAATGTGGTGCCTTCAGCTCAGGTAATAGACTTTGCAATTTCTTAAGTGATTCAAATGCATCTTTACAGTTGGTAGACCATACATATCTGTTATTCTTATTGAGAAGATTAGTGAGATTTAAGGCTCTGGTAGAATCGTTTTCACAGAACTTTCGGTAACCAGTCATTCCCAGGAACCGATGTAATGCTCAGTGGCTTTGCTAGAATGGAAACTATTGTATGCTCTCAACCTTTACTTGTGCTGGCCGAACAAACCCTTAACCTACTATATGCCTTAAGTAGGTGACCTTGGCCTGTCCAAAATCACAGTGTGAGAGGTTGATTGTCAAGTTGGCCTCTGCTAAACGTTTGAAAAGGACTTTCAATCTCTTCAGGTGTGCCTTCCAAGAGTCACTGTTGATAATAATGTCATCCATATATGCAGCAATACCTTCTAGGTCTTATATCAAACTGTTAATCATTTACTAGAACATTGCTGGAGCATTCCTCATCCCAAAGGGTATTACATTGTATTCAAATAATCCTTGGGGTGTTACAAAAGCTGAAACCTTCTTGGCTCTCTCAGTGAGGGGAACACTCCAATATCCCTTCCAAAGGGGAAAAGAATCTGGCTTTGTGACATTGTTCACGTTTCTATAGTCTGTACAGAACCGGACTCCACCATTATGATTTTCCACTAACACACATGGTGAACTCCACTGTGAGGAACTCTTTCTAATAATCTCTTGCTTTAGCATGTAGTCAATTTCCTTCCCAAGCTGTGTTCGCTTCTTTGGTGACACACTATACCCGTGATGACAGACTGGGCGTGCATCTCCCACATCCACATCATGTTCCATTATGTTTGTCAGGCCAGGAACATCAGGAAACAACACAGCGTACTCTTCCCTTAAAGCTTGGACATCATCTTGCTGCTTGGTCTTGAAGTCCCTGAGAACCTCAATATTCTCTAGTCAAGCTTCGAGAGATGTGCCCTTAAAACTGGTTTTCTCTTCTTCAACACCTTGAATATTCTGTTCTTCTTCAACACCTTGAAGATTCTGTTCTGCTTCCTCTTCTTCACCTTTAGGATTCTGTTCTTTCTCCTCTTCTTCACCTTGAGGATTCTGTTCTTTCTCCTCTTCTTCACCTTGAGGATTCTGTTCTTTCTCCTCTTCTTCACTTTGAGGCTTCTGCTCTTCCTCCTCTTTACCTTGAGGATACTGCTCTTCCTCTTCTTTTAGTTGCTGTGCCTGTCTCCTTATTGCAGATATATGAACAGGCTCAGTAACTAGCTGTAGGGCAGTGGCATTAGCACTGGTATTCCGAACAACATACGGCTTCATCATGTTGATGTGTCACACCTGGTGTTCCTTTCTTTGGTATAGTGTCCCATCACATAATCCAGTTTGCTGAGCTTCTTCACGACCTAATATAGCCCCTGGTACTTGGCCGCTAAGGAACTACCAGGCACAGGTAGAAAGATGAGCCCATTGTCTCCCTTTGGAACTGTTATACTTTTGCCCTACTTACTTGGTCATTCCAGGCTTTCTTTTTTCCTTGAGACTTATGCATTTCCTTGTGGCCTGTTTAGCAGACCTCGTGCAAGCACTGTCGAAAACTCACCCCAAAGTCTAGCATATTGGTACTTTTGTTCTTCATGGGTCCATATTTTCCTCAATAGTTTGAGAGGTCCACGTACTTGATGTCTGAAGACCAACAGAAAGGGGAAAACCCCAGAGATTCTTGCCGTAAATGTCGAATAGCAAACAACAAGAACGGCATGCCTGTGTTCCAATCTCGTGTTTTCTAGTCTTCACAGTATGTACGTAATGTATTTTTCAGTGTGGCATGAAACCTTTCCAAAGCACCTGGAGACTGTGGATGATAAGCCGAGGACATTATGTGCTGCATTCCTAACTCCTTAAGGGTGCCTTCAAAGACTTTTGACAAGAAAACACTACTTTTGTCAGTTTGAATAACTTTTGGCAACCCGAATGTGGTCACGAACTATACCAGAGTATGCAACACATTATGACTCATTGCTACCCACAACGGATACGCTTCAGGAAAGCGTGTCGACGCACGCATTAGTGTCAACAAGGTTGTGTCCCTTCTTCGTCGTTGGCAGGTGTCCGACAATATCCATGATAATTTTTGAGAAGGGTTCTTTCACCACTGGAATGGGTTGCAATGATGCCTTTCGATGATTTGGATCCTTTTTACATATCACTTGGTACGAGTAACAACTACGGCAATATTCTGCAACTCCCCTGTTCAAATTTGGCCAATAAAATTCCTGGGAAACTTTCTCGTGTGTCTTGCATACTCCTAAATGCCCTCCCATTGGTTACTTATTAGGCAACCTGAAAATCTCTCGGTACTGTGGTGGCACTACCACCTGATGTAGAATGGTCCACTCAGCATCAGTAGGCACCTTCTTAGGTCGCCATTTGTACAGTGGGACATCACTCCTTGAGTAGTAACTGGAGGGTTCAGCCTCAAGTTCAATCAGGGATCCAGCTTCCTCTTTTATTCTTGGAATTTCTGAGTCTTGGGTTTGAGTGTAAATGAGCGACTCTCTCGAGTGTTCCAAAATTGATAAACTTGGTTGCACCACATCACTATGCAATTAGGTGAAAGTGCCCTCAAGCGCTCCTATAGGAACATCATCTCTATATTCTTTTTTTGGTTGAGTGGTACTACCACGGGTAATAGCACATGCTGGATACTCATTTTGTTCAATATTCACATTCCCTTCATTATTGTCAGCATGAACTTACATTTTGTTGTGCAGCATGGTTGCCCAGCTATGTTATTTCCTAATAATAACTGTACCCCCTTGCATTGGTGCCTCATCCACCAAAGCAACTGGAAATGTGCCGGAAATAAGAGTTTAAATTCACTGCATATAACGGCAATTCTTCTCTTCCCCTGATGTAGCAAACCACGACATTGTCTCCCAAAGCTGATGATTCATCAAAGGATAAGACTATACAGGACAGTCTGTTCAGCTCCAGTATCGCACAAAATCTTTATCTGTACAGGTTTGGTACCATGGTCATGCAGAGACACAGATCCAGCATGAATGAAGGCTTCCTGTCCTCGTCTTATGGCCTTGTCTTTCTTCTTCACCATCCATTGCCAGAACGACTGTCTTCTCATCACTTCATTAATGTTTAGTGCTTGATTTTGATTAGAGGACTTCTTTTCTCCTGGCTCATGATTTCCCTTGATCCAGCAGCGGCTAACGTCACGTCCAAATTTGTGACAATAGGAATACTGTCTTTCCTTGGGGAGCCAATGGGTAGGCTCCATTGCTCTTATTCCCAGGCAGGGATATTTCCAATAGGTCGCAACAACCTTGGCGAGGCAGCATCTCCCAGTGTCAAATTATCATTAAAGGAAATTCCCTGTAGAGTTAATATTTACGTAGTTTTCCTCAGGTGTGAGATTTTCTCTTAAAGAACTGGGGATTAATAGATTTCATGGATTTCCTCTCTACAACACTGTATGTGTATATTCAAGGTATAGATATGGCAGGGATAATAGTATTTTCTTCTGGAACCATCCTTAACCCTTACTTGACAGTGTATGTCTAGTAACACAGATACGAACACTCTCATTATTCCCTGGCTGATGTCTGTTGACGTCTTGGTAGAATAATGGGAAGAGATGCCTTGTGCAGGCTATGTGAAGTTGCTTTGGTACCAGGAGGCCATATTGGAAGTGGCAACTGAATACCTGGCTGACCGTGGGTTTTCAACCTCTCCTGAACTAAGGTGTCACAGGTTTTCTATAAGTATAACAAATATTTTTGATGAACGTATGCATTCACACACTGTGATTATAATACCATTTGTAAATAAAATGAGAAATCACACTTTAAACGTGACAGTTGTTTCGGAAGACACTGCCACTTTTCTTGGTACATTTGGCAGGCGATATACAGTTCCCTGTCACATTTGAAGACTTGTGAGGAATTGTTTTGAAAGTAAAGAAATCTTCCTAGATAAAAATGGAAATTATGTGAAATGGGAGTACACATAACATTTGTACAGACTCCAAGAAAAAGTGCAACTCCATTTAGGTAATGTGACAATGATAAAATGATAAAAGAAAGAAAGGATGAACGTTAAGTTAGTGGTACAACTCTTAGTGAAGTGGTTGCAACTTCTTCAGGATTCTGGATTGATGAAAAAACGAAGGGAATTTTAAGGAAATAAAGCTACTCTTGATTTCATAAGGGCATTTAAACGCCTTCCTTGACATTGAATTCTAGAATTTCTAAATGCCAAGGGGTTAAATGCTTAATTCAGAAAATTAATACAAATGATAATAAATGTTTTCTAATGAAAGCAGAAAAATATTTCAGTTCATTGAGACTTCTAGATGGTAAAGACATCCTAAAATCTAATACAAAAACTAGATTATTTGGCTTTCTTTATTGCATACGAAGTCTTCAGATTCTTTACAGAATTTGTGTTGCATCTGATGGTGGGCCTTTGCCATTTTTGATGACCTAAATACTCGGTGAAGATAACACTGAACTATTCTTTGGTCAAGTAATAAAGAAAAAACAACGAGACAGGTCATAATGACATGATGGATATCATTCTTGGCAACAGCTTGCCATTTGAGTAGGTTTCCATATTTACTGCTTCAAGCAAAATAAAGAATCTTGGGGCACCCAATCATATAAATGCTTCTGTCTCAAGAGAGAATTTTAGGTATTCACAAAGTATATTCAGAGGACAAGGAAGATAATTATAATAATATTTCTAAGCATCACCAATTTCAAAAATGTTCAAGTGAAATAGTAGCTTATATTTCAGGCTTTGATTTTTTAAGTTAGTCTTTAAAGTGCGATGTATGCATTGATGTATCAACGTTCACCATCATCACTTCCTCCTACGCCTATTGACGCAAAGGGCCTCAGTTAGATTTTGCCAGTCGTCTCTATCTTAAGTTTTTAAATCAATACTTCTCCATTCATCATCATCTACTTCACGCTTCATAGTCCTCAGCCATGTAGGCCTGGGTCTTCCAGCTCCTTTAGTGCCTTGTGGAGCCCAGTTGAAAATTTGGTGAACTAATTTCTCTTGGTAAGTGCAAAGAGCATGCCCAAACCATCTCCATCTACCCCTCACCATAATCTCATCCACATATGCACTCAAATATCTCTCTTATAATTTTATACTGTATCTAATGCTGTCCTGCCATTTAACTCTCAATATTCTTCTGGAGGTTTGTTCTCAAATCTACAAAATCTGTTGGATATTGTTTCATTGTCATACCACGACTCATGTCCATACAGTAACACCGATCTCACTAAACTGATATGTAGCCTTATTTTTATATGGAATTTCAGACAATTTGATTTTCAAATTTAATTAAACTAGTCATTGTCTGATTTGTTTTTTCAATCTTTCATTAAAATCAAATTCTAAAGATCATAGTTCCTAAATATTTAAATGATTCCACCTGATTAATCCTTTCTCCTTCTAATGATATTTCATCTTCCATTGCACATTCCATATTCATCATCTCTGTCTATCTTTTATTCATCTTGAGCCCAATCTCATATGATATTTCCTGTAATTTGGTAAGCAAGCTTTGCAAGTCCTGTAGCATTTTGCTATATTCTACACATCTGAATGTAAAGGATGGACAGAATTATAAAAAATCTTATGCAACATGCATAATGAACTGATTGAACGATGGTGCCAGAGATTAATATCTAGATCAGGAATAAGAAATTTAATAGACCGTAAGTTTCTGTCCAACAAATTAAGATGAGAATCAGCAGCTAAAGACCAGACAGGAGAGCAATACTTGAAACAAGGTAAAATGAAGAATTAAAACTTCTTCAGAGTAGAATGATCACCAAAAATCTTGAAAGACTTTCTCAATTAGCCAATTTTTTGTGCAATTGAAGAAGACACAGACCTGATGTGTTTCTCAGAAGTAAATTTGCTGTCGAAAATCACACCTAAAACTTTAAGTCATACAAAGTTAAAGAAACATTATCAATGCTGAGATTCAGATGTTGAGGAGCCACAGTCATTCACCTACTTAAAATCATACTTTGAGTTTTGTTAGGATTTAACTCCATACCCCATGCACTAATTTTAGCTAGATCTCTATTAAGGGATTCACCAACCCCAGATCTACATTTAGGAGATGGAATTGATGCAAAGAGAGTAGCATCATCTGCATATGCAACAAGCTTGTTTTCTAGACTAAACCACATGTCATGTGTATATAATATGAAAAGTAATGGGCCAAGAACACTACCCTGAATATCACATTCCTATACTCACTATGGTGCCCATCAACAACAACTCTTTGCTCGGGAAAACAGGAATGAGGAAGTTTGAGTTTCTCATTACTCTGCTTGCTGTCAAACAGATCTGATAAAAGGGTTGCCCTTTCTTTTGGACAGTGAGTGACAGAGCTATCTGGTTTAAGTAAAGGAGGAACTTTTGCATTTACACCAAAGAGTGCATATTTAAGGGTAGTCCATCACTTATGCTCCTTGGTTGTACCACCAAGGTTTCTTTTATGGTTGAATTGTATTCTTTTTTAGTTGAAGCATATACTCTCCGAGCAAAAGCTCTAAGCTGAGTATAGTTATTCCGGGTCAAATCTGATCTGTTACCCTTCCAAAGATGATAGGCCTCCTGCTTCTCCAAACAAGCACGGTTTACAATCATCATTGAACCATGGTTTGTCCTTCACTCAGTACCTTAGTACACGAGAAGAGATACACCCATCAAATGTGTTGACTAGATTCTCATTCAAAGGGTCTACAGGATCAACACAACTATGCAATTGTAACCAATTCAAGACCAAAAGATCATGCAAAATCCCATTCCAGTCTGTTTGAGATTTCATATAAATCTTACATGAGTAAGATACACCAGGGACAGGTTGCTCATTCTTCACCACTAATGAAATCAAGGCATGATCAGATCCAATCTTACTTGTTACAACGCCAGTGGATTCGGTGTATACGAGGTCCAAGCAGTTACCAGACCGGTGAGTAACTTCACTTATGATTTGCTCACACCTTGATTCAGAGGCAAAGTATGCAATGGAAGATGAAATATCACTGGAAGGAGAAAGGATTAATGAGGTGGAATCATTTAAGTATTTAGGAACTATGATCTCCAATATAGGGTCTTTAGAATTAGGGTTTAGTGAAAGACTGAGAAAAGCAAATCAGACAATGGCTAGGTTTAGTAAAATTTGGGAATCAAATCGCTTGAAATTATACGTAAAAATCAAACTATACATCAGTTTATTGAGATCGGTGTTACTGTATGGACATAAGTCATGGTATGATAATGAAATAATCTCCAATAGATTTAGTAGATTTAAAAACAAACCCCGCAGAAGAATATTGGGAGTTAAATGGCAGGACAGGATTAGAAATGAAACTATAAGAGAGATTACTTGAGTGCCATATGTGGATGAGATCATTATGAGAGGTAGATGGAGATGGTTTGGGCATGCTCTTTGCACTCCTCAAGAGAGATTAGCTCACCAAACGTTTAGCTGGGCTCCGCAAGGCACTAGAAGAGTTGGAAGACCCAGGCCTACATGGCTGAGTACCAGGAAGCGTGAGGTAGGAGATGATGAATGGAGAAGTATAGAATTAAAAGCTCAAGATAGAGACATCAGTTAAATCTAACCGAGACCCTTTGTATCAATAGGTGTAGGAGGAGATGATGATAGTGTGAGACCTTCTACCGGGGGTTACTCGCCAGGGTGGCGCCTGGGGTGGGGAGGTTAGAGGGGGCTAGTGATAGTCCCTGCTGGCTTATGGTCGCCCGAGCAGAATGATGTAGATCGTCTGATTGGAGACCTAAAACCCGCAACTTTAACTTTAACTTTTTAAAATTTATCGAAGGTCCCAAATCAACCGCCCCACAAGTCTTTGTCTAGGTGAGTGTTGTGAGGAGACACCATGAGAGCAACAAAGCATGATGCAATCAACTAAATCTTTTATTTGCTGGTCGTAGAAAACAGGATTATTAGTTACCCCATATAAATGTCTCAGGTTTGTATAGCTAGGAAAAGTACAAATTATATAAAATTTGTAGTATTAAGGGTGACCTAAGCCTGGCCTGAAGTGTCAGTGATGCTTCTTACCTCTGATGCTATGCCCTTAGGGCAGTCAGCAGCTACTGTGAAGGTCGCAACCAATAACATACTGTTGTTGTCGTCCAATAAAAGTCCATCATCTGTAAGCACCTGCTATTTTAGTTGTGCATTCAAAGAAATTCTGGTCATCCTGGCAGCAGTGAACACAGTCTAAAGTACCAGCCAAGGGCTTTGGCTAAGGATACAAGAGTTTTTCTTTCAGTAGCAATGCATTCATTTCTTGAACCTACTACATATAGTGCATTGTTATATATTAAAAGCTCAGTTGCTCTTATATAAAGGTCAAATAATGCAAGCCCATTGATCCTTTTTTTAGGTAAAATTGTACAACTGTACACCAACCATGGTAAAAGAATTTCTAGCAGGCAAGCGTTGTTCTATACAAGAGCCTTGCCATTTTGATATTGATAAGTTTGAATGGTTATGTACTTTGGAAGCCTTTGTTAGATCATTGGGTATCATTATTCTGTACTCAATTCAGAGTAACACGACTTAACGTAACACATTGAATATATCCTTACTTAGAACCTGCCAGATTCAAGATCTGCAGACAGTCCATATTCTGTTATGAGTGTGAGAGTAGGAATATTGTAAGATTTTGTTTGTGAATCTGTTTATTTTCATTATTTTCTAAAACATCAGATTGTAAATTATTTCTCTTAATTATGCATGAAATTAAGCAGTATGCTTTTCATGATATGTAAGAGTGAATTGAATGTTTTATTTGTAAAATTGTAGAATGTACCAGATTTAATGTGTTGGTAAACATCAGCCTTGTCTTAGCTTTGTAGTGAGTCTTAGCTCAACAGTCATCATGAGAAGACATTTCTATGAATCTATTCATAATGTAAGAGTTTATATAGAATCTTATACCTCTTTTATATAAAATAATGAGCCAATATCCATTGAACCTTAATCATCTCATTATGTATTGAGACAATGCTTATATACGAGTCTGAGTTTATTTAATTGTGGGCCACTGTAAATCGTAACATTACTTGTAACTTTGCAGTAAACGTGACAATTTTTTTCCATAATTCTAACAAGGTGTATTTTGCTGTGTAAGGCTAACCAACGAGGTTTATGATAGTTAATAGAGACAGAGAGAGAGGTCAAAGGGTCGGATAGGGAGAGACATTTATAATGCTTATGATTCAGTGTAAAGGTAGTAAACTTAGGCGATAAGAGGTCGTTACAGACATTGGTGAAGAAATTGAGCTTTTATCCAGAATTTATGAGCGAGATTAATAGGTTAGAAAGAGAGAGAATGTCATAATGAACATGATTCAGAGCAAAGGTAAAAACTCAGCTGATAAAGGTTGTTAAAGACTGCTTGACAAAATCTATGAGCTTATTATTATTATTATTATTATTATTGTTATTATTATTATTATTATTATTATTATTATTATTATTATTATTGTTATTATTATTATAATTTGCTAAGCTACAGCTCTAATTGGAAATGCAGGATGCTATAAGAACAGGGGCCCCAACAGGGAAAATAGCCCAGTAAGGAAAGGAAAGAAGAAAAAGTAAATATTTCAAGAACAACTACAACACTAAAATAAATGCTTTCTATATAAACCATAAAAACTTCAACAAAACGAGAGGAAGCGAAATTAGATAGAATAGTGTGCTCGAGTGTACCCTCAAGCAAGATAACTCTAACCCAAGACAGTGGAAGACCATAGTACAGAAGCTATGGCACCACCTAAGACTAGAGAACAATGGTTTGATTTTGGAGTGTTCATTTCCCAGAAGAGCTGCTTGCCACGTTAAGAGCATTAAGACCAAGCTCTTAACAACTGGACATGAATCCCGTGTGGGATGCCCGAACCTGCACGGAAGTGATCATGTGAATGATCACCAGATCGATTAAAGTCAGCGCCAGAATCAGGTAAATTGTAGTAAATAGAGTTACAGTATAGTCAATCCTGGTAATAATACAGTTAATCACCAAGTTTCTTTACAGAATGTTCATCCAGGTACTTCTTAATAAAAGCAATGTTTCTAAGATGATAACCAGCAGTTATTATTACATTATTTATTTGGGCATTGAAAGCCAAGTTACGGCCAAGAGATATGCCTAGACCACGAACTTGTTATTTATGTTTATTTGAATATCACCCAAGTTTCTTACACTTTTTCTTTCTAACCACCATGAATTTCTTTGATTGTAATCCATTCCCTAACTCTTGCAAGAATTCGGTTTAGAGTTTCAGTAATGCTGTCTATATCTTTTATGGAGATTGAAAATTGTGTATCATCTGCAAATAGTTTGAACTTAACTCTATGCCTTTCTAGTATTTTTGACAGACCAATAATATGGATACAGAATGAGATTGGGCCCAGAACACTTATCTGAGGTACCCCTCTGTTTAAAGGTTCATATGGTGAATAATGAATGAATGATTTGAAGTTCTCTGGCATATGATGAATAGGAATAGGATTTCCAATTTGCACAAAGTAATTTCTGTCAACAAGTAGTCTTTTAGGTATTTGAAAGCTTGATCTTCAATACTGATGAACCGTAGATCATTTAGTGGCACTATATAAAAAACAGTACTAAGATCTAGTAATACTAAAATACCACATTTATTTTCATTCATCATTTCCAGCATATCATTTACAACAGAACAGATGGCTGTCTCTGTAGAGTATAATTTTCTGTAAGCAGACTGATTGTCTGGCAAAGCTTCAATCTCTTCTAAAGTGACTGATTAGTTGTTCTAAAATTACGTATTTTAGCACTTTTGAAATAAAGGATAGATTCAAAATAGGTGTATACGAGCTTAATTCCTGATAATCTACAGCACTTTTCAGAACCGGTGTGCCTATAGCCATTTTCTCAGATTTGGGAAACTTACAGTCATTGATGTTTGTATTTTCTATTCTTGTAATTATATCAGCTAGACAAGTAAAGTTTCTTTCTCCAGTTACTTCAAATATTGGCATTGGGTGGATCGTACAGTTTGTTTTCTTTGCTCTCTTGGTAATCTTGCTAACATCGTCTTGTGTTATATTATTGAATACCGTTAATTTTACCAGTGTATCACTAATGTGATGTTGAATATTTGTAAATGACCTAGTTATATTTTTTATTCTTTTTTAAAAAAATACTAGAAAATTATTTGCTAGTTCCTAGTCGCTGTACCCCTCTGGTAGCCTTTTTTCCTTTACATTTCCCATTATACCATTTAGGAGATGATATAGCTTATTTATGTCTGTTGCTGCTTTCCAGGTCTTTCTCTTATAGTATTATTTTTTTTTCCTTCTTCGTTGGTAATTATATTGACACATTGCAGTTTTGTATTCCATCTATATACTTTGTTTTTAACCAATTCCATTTTCTTTACGTCTTTTTCCCATTTTTCTGTAAAGTCTCTTTCTTCATCAAACCAAGAAGATTGGTCTTTAACAATTATAATCTTTTTCCATCAGTGGACACATGGTATCATATTAACTTTTACTCACCCTAGTATATATGGTCCTAAGGCAGTCATCACACATAGCTCCCAACAAACGTTGGTTATCATGATCGCAAAGAATACTTCTTCTATTAGAGTGCTTTTTTCCCATTGGTATGGGGTAACACGGTTGCCTTCTTTTTGAAGACTTTTGCTTTGGCTTTTAGGGTGGACTGTAGTCCCGACCGGCTACCCTGCCTGACATTGCCTAGACCCCGGTAGCTTATGTTTGTGTGTTGTACCAGACACCATCGCCCTTCCTCCCAGCAGTGAGGAGTCATGGCGTAGTTAGGTCGACAGTTTGAGATGTGTAAGGTGTCTGTAATGTTTTTAGAAGGTGTTGGAATGGCTGTTTGTTTGTTTGTGTGTATTAGTTTGTAGCACCCAAACTAATCCTTCGATTACATACATAATCCAGAGATGTCTATACGGATAGCAAAGTGTCCGCTTTTCTGACTAGTCGGGTGCAGAGTTGAACCTGCGCCACAGACTTCTACAAAGTCCGAGCTTGCTGCCCAAACCGACTCAATCATCGAGGCTCCCGCAGGGAATACTGATAGTATCATTTATTTTCTTTGTAACTTCTTCAAAAAATACAAAAGGAGAGAAGTTTGCTTTATGTTTAAAGTTTATTTTCTTCACCACTGCATGTTTATGTAGAGGTAGTCTAAACGTAATAAGTTTTTGCACTGGAGAGATAGTGCATTTTTCTTCTACATTTATATCAGATACAATGTTATTCATGCCATCACTTAAAACTAGGTCCAATATATACACAGACAACAGTTTTTACAAATTGATATTATTCCAATAACTCGCTAAATGCTTGAGGATGTGTGCAAGCGAGCAGTTAGGTGATAACTGAGAGATGAGGTGAATGCAACTAAACTTTATTTAACAACCACTGAGTTTTTATACAGCTACTTGCAAGCAAGAACGTCACGAAATTTCAAACATGAAAAGCTAGTGCTAGCATGAAAACACATGGTGGTCTATTAACAGTGCAGGGAAGAGCGAGTGATATGATAAAAATTCAAAACTGTTTCAGCACACGAGTGTGTATAAAACACGTGCGGTACAGATGCTTTACACTTTACTTTTGAGTAAACTTCTTGTAAGCAGCTCTTCTAGGAGAACGACACTCTAAAATCAAACTATTGTTCTCTTGTCTTGGGTAGTGCCATAGCCTCTGTACCCTGGCCTTCCTCCGTCTTGGATTAGAGTTCTCTTGCTTGAGGGCACACTCGAGCACTCTATTCTATCTTATTTCTCTTCCTCTTTTCTTGTTAAAGTTTTTACAGTTTAGTTAGGAAATATTTATTTTAATGTTATTGTTCTTAAAATGGTCTATTTTTCGTTGTTTCCTTTCCTCCTTGGACTATTGTCCCTGTTGGAGCCCCTGGGCTTATAGCATCCTGATTTTCCAACTAGGGTTGTAGCTTAGCAAATAATAATAATAAAAATAAGAGTTTATGCACCTCATGATCTTCCCAGACTTAACAAACATTATCCTAAGGTTTAACCACTTATTAGAAACATAAGGTGACTTAGAAATTGAAGATAAAATACAGATTAGATGAGACAGTGATAAACTTATATTTTAACCTTATTTTTACCTAGAGCTGTGGCAGCGCTAAGACTATAGTCCATTTCTTTTAGCGAGGCATACTTGCACCGACTCGCAGCGGTGCCCTTTTAGCTTGGAAAAGTTTCCTGATTGCTGATTGGTTGGACAAGATAATTCTAACCAATCAGCGATCAGGAAACTTTTCCAAGCTTAAAGGGCACCGCTGCGAGTCGGTGCAAATCTGCCTCGCTAAAAGAAATGGACTATTGTTCAATACTGTATTAGCATTTTCTCGGTCAAAACTACCCTCTCCGGTCTTCGGTAGTATTTTAAAAAGTTTCTATCTCCAGAATAAACAATATAGTTATCAGATTAACCATATTTGCAACTAAAATGTTATATGTATTTTCGGTTCTTCAATTAGTTTTGATATAATATATTGTATAAACTGATTAGTACCTTGGCTTTGCAACCCCTGATGGCAATTTTGTTACCCTTGTTTTTTTTCACACACTTCTTATTCAAAATTATAACAGGGGTTATCATACATGCAGTAGCAACAGCTGTTAATAGCGTAGTCGGTGAATATATAAAGATGAGAATTATTATAATTTTAAAGCAAAAAGGAAAAAAACATTCCGAGAAGTAAGACCATGATCATGACTGCATTGGATCTTGTTCTCTGGTTACGGCTCATTTCCCTCTGCCTATACATACACCGAATATTCTGCCCTATTCTTTACATATTCTCCTATGTCCTTTCCCCTGACACCACCAATATTACCAAACAATTCTTCTTCGCTCAAGGGATGACCTACTACACTGTAATTGTTCAGTGTCCACTTTCCTCTTGGTAAGAGACTCTAGTTTTGGTAAGCAGCTCTTCTAGGAGAAAGAGACTCCAAAATCAAACCATTGTTCTCTAGTCTTTTAGTGCCATAGCCTCTGTACCGTGGTCTTCCACTGTTTTGGAACAGTAAGACTAGCAGCAGTGTTGTGAGATGATGATGATAAATTTTGCAGATGTCTGCATTTGTTTTGTAATGGGTCGTAAGGGGGTAATTCATTTACGTGCAAGTGTCTTTAGAGTAAGATTAACATGAATCTTTATGCTTTACAGGACCATGTGGCCGCTACTTTTGGGGCTGGACTTGGTTTTTCATGTGTTGTTGATGTTGGAGATCAAAAGACTTCTGTTTCTTGTGTCGAAGATGCTATCTCCCACCCAACTTCTCGAGTAAGTAGATAAATATTTGTTTTTTTTAATACGCCTTATATCAAATGGTGTAGATTATATCATACTAGAAATTCATATTGAAGAAATTCCCATGTGCGTACTATATCGGCTTTTGCTCAACAAAATTTCCTTGCGTGTTAGACTTTGACATCAGTAATATCAAACATTTACTATTTGTATAAGCGTGTGTATAACTAGTGTGCTTTAAGAAGTTGAAGAACAGGAATAGTTGTTTGCTTTGTTTTAAGAATGCATTATTTTTTATTATTATTTTTGAATTATGATGATATTTAATTTCCTCAAAGACGTGTACAAGATGAAGTTGAAATGTTTTCCCAAAATCTTAAATTTCTCTTAAAGAATAAGTAAACACATTGGGAAACAATCCAGCTCAGATGTATAAAGAAAAATAATGATTGCATAAATGTTTGCTCGTACAACATAAATACAAGATACTAAGGTCTAAGATATCATTCTCAGAAAAAAATATTTCATTGAAATTTGCTTTTCACCTGCTTTGAAAACTAGCCCTGCATAAACGTAAATTCCCTTTTTGGGCTCGAGCCATGTCGTCCTGATGGAATTTCCTTTAGGCAGCTTCCTACTGTATAATATATTCTGCGAGTGATATCACAAGAGAATTACTGTCAGGTATCACGGGGTTCTAACCCCCCGGAACGATATTTTACTGTACATGAAAGAGAACTTGGTCATTCTAACTTAACCTCTGTTGGTGGATGTAGAGTCATAGTAGGTTTTCGGTTTGGAGTGAACAGAGCAATGGTCGAAAAGGCTAGATTTATCAAACGTTGTCACGCAGAACATGCTGCTGTGTGAACGAGGAAGTTTGGACTCGGCTTAGTTCATAGTTCTCATATATAACTCGCAAACATTTTGGTTTGGAATAATTGTTAATTATTTGTTTCATTCTAGTTCCTAATGGCATTCACATAAGTGGAGAGGAAGCTATTAACTTGAAGAATTCCAATTTAGTTAGTGATCTTCAAAATCATCATTGGCTTTATAAGAGATTTTGATGTAGGGAAAATCTATTTTTGGGTGAAATAGCCATGTCGTCCTGATGGAAGTTCCTTCTGGCAACTTTCTACAGTATAATATTTCTGCGATTGATATTATAAAATATTTAGGCAGATTTCACTCACAAATCTATTCGATGGCCTTAAGTAATAGAAGAATTGAGACGTATGAGTCAGGAAGGAATGAAAGTAACCAGAAGTGGCAGTCCTTGGAAGAACACCAGTTAGTAAGAAAGTAAGGAATGTGAAGAAGATTGAAATGATTGGTAAGCTGAAATGGTTATTGTCGAAAGTAAAAATATATCTGGAATGTTATTAGAAGTAAAAGGGCTATTGAAAAGTATCAGATAGATTTCAAGAGACTGAAAGAATTACTGTCAAGAATCTAAATTATGATCATAGATCAGATTTATAAAAGTTATGTAGCATTATTCAATAGCAGCGGTATGAGCCATTACTAACCTGCTTTTGAAACCCACTGTATAAATAGGAAGTAAAAACTCTTGACACGAAAGAGGTGTCTACTCCTTTAATAAGTGGATGGTCTTTTCTACATGGGGACATGAAAGTCATAGTTCCCCTTTATCATCTCATGTTGATATTGTTGAAAAGTATAAAAGGAATCAAAACATGAAATGTCACATTTATTTTTTAAATCTCTTGGTTCCTTTGTAAAACTAGTTAATCCTCAAAGCACGTTGCCTACACCTTCAACTCCTCAGCGGTTGGGAAACTCCTAAAAATTTTCCCATGAAAGTTAACCATCATATCGCGTAGCCTACACATTCAACTCTTCAGTGGATGGTAAACTATTTATAGTTCTCCTGTGAAAGATAACCCTCAAATCGCATAGCCTACACATTCAACTCTTCAGCGGTTGGGTGTATATGGATGTGGTAGGACCATTTTCTACTGGTATAACACAACATAAGTATATATGTGTATTTGTGGATGCATACACTGTACTCGTTACACTCATACATTCGCAGTGTTGGATAAATCAGCAAATTCATTAGCCCAGTGCTGTGCTCTTTCATTGTTAGGTTTGGTTAACCAAAATTTTCATAATTGATAATGTTCTCGAGTTTATAAGTAAGGTGGTGAAATCGGTCACTTACTTGGTGAAAATTGAACACTTTTCAGTGACCGCATATAGCCCTTCAGGTAATGTGCAGTTTTTCGTAAACATTGATACTTACCATTCTCTTCTACCAAAGTCACTCTCCAGAACACGACATAGTCATTCTAAGCCTGCTGACGTCCGCTTGGTAGCTGCCAACGGATCTGAGATCCCAGCCCAAGGGTATGAGACACTCCCACTATCGTTTGGGAGGAGCGAGTACCATTGGAATTTTCTCATTGCTGACGTAACATTGCCAATAATCGGTGCAGATTTCCTCAGCCATTTCCACCTCCTGGTTGATATAGCACTTCAACGTTTAGTCAACGTAGACTCATACTCGTCAACACCTTTTCAACCCACACCCTCCGACCTCGTGCTCCACATCAGTGCACCGACGGAGGCCTATGCCCACTTCCTCACATCGTACCTGGAAGTCTTTCACTCAGAACTTTGCCAAATGCCCACGGTTCCAGCCAAGTACAGTATTTATCACTAATCAAGATATCAGGTCCCCCGGTGTTTGCCAGATTAAGGCGTGTGAAAATAGATCATTTGACAGCTTCTAAATGAACTTTTGCCAAAATGGAAGAAATGGGCCCTCAAGCCCATGCTCATCACCCCCACGCATCGTCCTGAAGAAGGATGGCTCCCTGCGCCCTTGTGGGGATAACAGGTGTCTGAACATGCAGACAGAACTGGATCACCACCCACTCCCCAACATTGTCTATGTTACCTTCTACTTGCACAAAGTGAAGGTGTTCTCCACTCTCAACCTCCTGAAAGGGTGTTATAAGGTTCCTTTGAACCCAGAATACATTCCCAAGACTGCCATCACCACCCCCTTCTTCACATACACATTCAATTACTCCTGTTTTGACCTTTGTAATGTTGGGGCCACTTTTGAAAGCCTCATGGATGGCATCTTAGGAGACGTACCCTTCTGCGTCTGTTATGTTGGCGACGTACTTGTGTTGTTTTTTCTTCTTCTAAAGTGGAACACCTTCATCACTCACACATCATTTTCGACCCCCTGCAAAAGAACGGCCTTGTAGTCTGGTACAATAATTATACCTTAGGCGCCAGCGAAGTATCGTTCTTAGGGCACAGCATCACTCCTGAAGGCGTCCACCCCTTCCCTGAGAGTGTATCAGCTGTTCAGAACTTTCCCACACCCTCAACCATCAAAGAACTGTTAGAATTCTTGGTCATGCCAAACTATTATCACCGGTTCTGGCCAGCTATCGCTGACAGTCTTGTCTCCCTCTACATCTTCCTTAAGGGCAAGCCAAAAAACATGAAGTGGGGCTCCCTTCAGAAAGCAGCCTTCAGCAACACAAAGAATACTCTATCAGCTGCTACTGCTCTCACTTTTCCCTTCCTGCATGCCCCTCTCTTTCTTTCCACCAATGCCGGTAACATCGCTATTGGTGCAGTTTTTCAAACCAAATACTACATGGTAATTCTAATTAAATGCTGTCAATTGTGTCTGGATGCTGAGCATAAAATCATATATGAGCAGGATGCCAAATGCACTTTTGTCAAAGGACAGGAAGACGAAGCCATGATGCCAAAATGTCATGAAGACTGTATAAGACTCATAATGAGAAGAATCGGATATGTACTGTGAAGATGAATCCTTTTGGATTTCTAGAGGTTGCAACCCATGACATCAGCATCATTGTAAAAACATTCATGGAACGAAGCTCTTTTTAAAGATAACGTAAGATATTTTTATTGTTCCTCTGTTATATACCATTTCATACTATTATGAATTTTATCATTGTGATTAATGTTTTCACTTCTGGAGACAAATATGTTTAAAATTTAAGGATGCGTTCCTAAGTAACAGTCAATAATTGGTAAACTATTACCATTTTGTTTTGATAGTTTTTCATAAAAACTAGAGTATGGAGATTTTCAATTTTCATGTACTAGAAAATTATAAAAGAATTGATAAACGGCATTTTTTTTGACAATGACTCTGGTCCATTGCAGCATAAGCAAGATTACCGCAACCACACAAACAACGCAAGCCTTAAGGTACCCTGACACTTGCACGAATTTGTGGCACGCATTGGCACGCATTTTGTCGTGAACTGGCGTGAACGATGCGGGAACTGGAGTGAACGTGTTGTGAATGGTGCGTGGCATGCGTGCCAGTCGTGGCAAGAATTTTGAAATGTTCAAAATTTGTGGCACGCATTGTCATGACAAAATTGGCGTGAACTAGTCGTGAACGATGCGCGAACTGGAGTGAACGCGTCGTGAACAGTGCGGGACGATGCGGGCCAGTGCGTGCCAATGCGTGCCATGCCATTTCCTCTCCTGGCTGGGCTATTTTCCCTGTTGGAACCCTTGGGCTTATATCATCCTGCTTTCCCAACTAGGGTTGTAGCTTAGCTAGTATTAATAATAATAATAATAATAATAATAATAATAATAATAATAATAATAATATATTTCAACATTGTTACTCCTCTTAAGATATTCTAAATTCTTTATTCATTATTTTCCATATAGTTTTTTTTTTATTTCTTTTCCACACTGGGCTATTTTTCGTATTAGAGCCTTTGGGCTTATAGCATCCTGCATTTCCAACTAGGGTTGTACCTTGGCTACTACTACTACTACTACTACTACTACTAATAATAATAATAATAATAATAATAATAATAATAATAATACCATCACACTCTGATGTGGCGTGACATTCACACCAGATTTTAAAAGTCCGAGAAGTTAATGGTATTATGTGGGGGGTGGGAGTGGGGGGATGCATAAGTAGACATGCCCAGCTGCCCTTCTGACGAAGGACACAGTTTTTGGAGTTGAGACTTGGCGAAGGATGGATAAAAAGAAGGATCAGGACAGTAATTCTCTCTCTCTCTCTCTCTCTCTCTCTCTCTCTCTCTCTCTCTCTCTCTCTCTCTCTCTCTCTCTCTCTCTCTCTCTCTCTCTCTCTCTTGTAGTAGTAGTAGTAGTAGTAGTAGTAGTAGTAGTAGTAGTAGTAGTAGTAGTAGTGGTAGTAGTAATCATATGACCAAAATTCAATTAAACCAAATCTCTCTCTCTCTCTCTCTCTCTCTCTCTCTCTCTCTCTCTCTGTTTCCAGTGGCTAAAAAGCGGAGGGTGACAGCAAGCTTGAGTCCAACTTGAAGCGGTTCCCTCATGAAGGTGGACTGCTTCTGGAGGTGCAGGGTTAACTTGTCAACCATCTCTTGAAACAGGTCAGGTGTGATTCTGAGGTAATTTTTGTAGCCCCTTGGATCTTCCTTGTGGAGTTCAGTCAATAGACTGTCTTAGTGTCCAAACGAGTGCCTTCTGGTTAACCATTCCCTGACCCACACTTTCCTTCGTATCTTTCTTCGAGGTGGGGTTGCCTTTTGTTTCTCTTTTTCCTCCGCCAGCCTTTTCTGCTGCTCTCCAACAAAGGCTAGAGCAGCTGCCAGGTATAGGTATCTTCTCCTCTTTGCAATGGTGTCTCTGACAATAAGCATTGTTGTCTCTTACGAAGTCAATCCAAGAATGTCCTCGGGTTAGAGAAGCCCCGTTTTTATATGGTGTGGCTAAGTTGTGAACTGGCGTGAAGGATGGGTGCCAATGCGGGAAGTGCGAAAACTATGCGTGAACGTGTCGTGAACTTGTCGTGAACTCGTCGTGCCATGTCGTGAACGTGTCGTGAACTATGCATGAACTATGCGTGAACTTGTCGTGAACAGTGCGGGAACCTCCCAGTGCGTGCCACAAAAGTGGCACGCATTGTCACGCAATGCGTGCCAGAAACTCATGCAAGTGTCAGCCAGGCTTTAGAGGCACATTATACTGTAGTCAGTAACGGGTGATAGAATGAAGTATCCTTCATAAATAAGAAAACATGTTTTTAGGTGGAAACAAATATTAGAAGAATTGCCAGCAAACTCATTAAGAATTTTACTGCTCTGGTTGTAGTGGATGACCTTTTCGAAATTAAAATAGTCTGATAAATGTGGTTGTAATGGATGACCTTTTTCAAATGAAAATAGTCTGATAAATGTGGTTATATTGGATGACCTTTTTAAAATGAAAATAGTCTGATAAATGTGGTTGTAGTGGATGACCTTTTTCAAATGAAAATAGTTTGATAAATCTGGTTATATTAGATGACCTTTCTCAAATGAAAAGAGTCTGATAAATCTTGCCTATTGGCTCCCTTTGGTTGATAGAGGACAGAAAGTTTTTAATTTCCCCCCGTTTATGAAAATGTGCCTTATTTCATATGCTATATGTTATATGCTTAATCATTTCTTTCAACTCTTATTTGTTCCAACACAAAATACTTACCGAGAACTACTTTCTTTTGGAGTCACCTTGTGATCTCTCTTTCTCGACCAAGGTTTTTCGCGCCGTTACCCCCCTACACCGTTCTCTACATAGGCCTACCCCCGCCGCCAAGGAATGCGCCCCGAGGGCAGGATTAGGGCAGGTCACTGCTTCTCTGGGTCATTCTCCTCATTAAGTTCCTTGGTCGTGAGGTGTTCACACCTCACTCTCGTCTCTCTCGATCCTTTGTGCGCGTTTAGTGTTCCACGTGTTCCCAGCGTGGGGACTTGTGTTTTTTCGCAGTGTGCTTTCCCAAGTGTTCCTGTGCGTTCACTTTTCAACCGTGTGCTTACCCGGTGTTTAATTAATTTCCTTAAGTGCTTGTGTCGTGCGTTGTGTGCGTTATGGAACAGTATTCCTTGATTTCCTTCAAGGAATTAATAGCTGAAGGGAACAATTTTACAATAAATCATTCTTCCTCCCCTTATCCTCGGTGTTAGCCGGGTAGGGGCAGCTTATGTTCCCCTTCAACCACGTGTCAGGACTACTAGTTCTGGAACGTAGTGCAGTGAGTGCACTTCGGCACCAAGAGGAAGAATACATCCAAGAGGCTCACAGGAAGACGAGCCTCTCCTCGCCACTTAATTCCCGATGCCTCGTCGAATAGAGATTCTTATACAGCCATCTTCCCCTACCCAGAGTAGGGGACGAGGTAAGTCAGTTGCGGGGAAGTGCCCATTGCTCTTCCCCAGGAGTTTGAGTGGGTGCGGTTTAGCACCAAGAAGAAGTAGGCGACGAAGGGTTCGCCTAAGAAGACTAGCACCGGGCGTCTCGCCTGACAGAGCTTCCCTACCACCCTCTCCTACCCAGAGTAGGAGACGAGGTTGGTTTATTGTGGAGAAGATAACTCTTAAGAAGTAGTTCGAGGTAAGTACTACTTTCGAGAGTGTGTGGGGAGACGGAGTCCTGGTGCAAGCAGGCCACGTCTCCTCTGATGACCCCATGTGGGGGAAAAATGTCCCTAATTCTTCTCCAGTCTCTTGGCGTATTTTTCAGTCTCTTCTGCAGCCGAGGGCCTCGCCGAGAAGGAGCCTCCCAGGTCTGTATTGCAGCGTTCCCCGGACCGGCAACCCAGAGTTTTTCTCTCCACGAAGGCCATCCTCCAGACGCAGATATAACCCTCGCAGGGAGAAATGCGAGAAGGCCTCTTCAGGCAGGCGTAAGGCCACGAAGCTGGTTCGGCCCTCGGACTTAAAAGGAACGGTTCCCTCCGTCGGGTCAGCCCACGGGGATCCCCGTCCGCGTCCCCCAGAGAGAATACACGAACGGTAGTCCTCGACGGTACGGCGATGCCGGTTCTGACCCCCGAACCTGGTGCGGAGCTCCCCGCCGGGGAAGACCGGTACCACCGCAAAGGAGTGCCTGGTATTCCAGAACCGAAGCGCCCGGGGAGTGCCCGGTGACCCGGCTCCTCGAGATCAAGCCGTAGGAAGGACTCTACAGGTAAGCGTAAGTCCCCGAAGCCTCCGGTTAACCCCGCCCAGCGGGGGGAAACGCGCTTCTTGTCGGGCGGCCTGGCCGAACCAGCCCAGCTGGTGCGGCCTTCGGGTCAGAAGGAACGGTTCCCGCTGTCGGGTCAGCCCACGGGAACCGCATCCTCGGCACCCAGAGCCCTTGGGCGGACGAGAGTCCCTGCTGAACCAGCATTGCCTGCGTTAACCCAGGCCCCTGGTGCGGACGTCCCCGCAGATGAAATCCAGTACCTCGGCAGGACGGCGCCCCTGGCCCCAAAGAGCTAGACGTCCAGTCGGCGTGCCCGGTAACCCAGCTCCCCGGCCCCAAGCCGAGACCTCGGCTGACGGAGAGGAGGGCTCCCTGATGGAGGACTCCGTCTATAGGAGAGTGGTTAGCCTTTTCAGAAGGCACCACAAATATCGGAACCTGCAAGTACGGATGAAGTTTCCTGGAAGTCAAGCCTTTTGAGGATCATGCAGACTCCCTCCCAACCTAAGACGTCCCTAGCACTTCCTCTAACCCGAGATCTAGTCCTAGAGCAGGAGTATGTCGGCAAGGTAGTGGCCAGCAATGCCGAGGCCCCCCAACCCTTAAGGCGGAATCAGTAGTAGACATCCTTAGTCAAGGCGTTTCAGACGGTAGAGCTGCTTCGGCCCCAGTCTGGTTCTCGCCAGCAGAAGCCTCCATGATGGAGAAAATGTCGAGGGACTTAGTAAACGTCTCCTCTTGGCTGGACTGGTGGGCTTCCACTTTGGAAGGTGTACAAGCCTCCTTTGACCCCGAGGACCCTGTCCAGCAAGGCCTACTGAGGGACCTCATTACCTCCGGGGGTAAAACCCTTAGGTTATTGACATATCAGTCTCTCGCACTAACAGCTAACTGGGTGCTCTGGAAGCGAGACACCGTTCTGGCGAAGGTATCTTGGAAGACACCAGACAGGGAGGCGCGAGCCATTTGCAGCTTTCCCCTGTGGGGAGAGTCTTTGTTTCCTCGGAAGGAACTAGAAGCCATAATAGAGAAGGTCTTGAAAAAGGAGGAGGCTAACGTCCCCAGACCTACGACTCCTAGGAGACCGCCCTATAAGAGGTCCGTCTCGGATAGTGCCGCGACACCCCAAGCCTCTACCAGCACTATGAGGAGAGAAGCCCCCCTCTTCCTCCTGGTCCGCAACGCCTCAGCCCCCTGCAGGGGAGCTCCAGCGCCCTCAAGCTCCTTCAGGTCGGGTTACTCCGCCTCTAGGAGAGGCAGATCAGGCCGCCCCTCTAGAAGAAGATAGAGTGGGAGGCCCCCTATCCCCGCCCAACCCTCGGGTTGGAGGATGCCTCAGACGTCATTGGCAAGCATGGAAGACTCAAGGAGCAGAACCTTGGACAGTGTCCGTACTAAAGGAGGGCTACAGACTTCCGTTCCTAACGGAACCACCCCCGCTTTATCCGGCCAACCGGATAGAATAGCTAGATCCCAAAGACCCGTTAAAGAGGACCGCCCTTCAAGAGGAGGTGTCGTCCATGCTAGAGAAGGGTGCCATGGAAGAAGTTCTTCTCCCAGGGCCAGGTTTCTACAGTCGCCTGTTCCTGGTGGAGAAAGCGACCGGGGGGTGGAGACCGGTTATAGATCTGTCAGCTCTCAACAGGTTCGTCAAGAAGACGGACTTCAAAATGGACACTCAGAATTCAGTCCTGCTGTCCTTGAGGGAGAAAGATTATATGATGACCATCGACCCCAAGGACGCATACTTCCAGATTCCGGTCCACACCTCGGGTCGGAAGTTCCTCCGAGTGAAATAGGGTTCCCAGATCCTGCAATTCAGGACCCTTTGCTTTGGTCTGTCAACAGCGCCCCAAGTGTTCACGAGAGTCTCCACGGCTGTCGCAGTGGAGGCTCACGAACGAGGCATCCGCCTTATCAGATACCTGGACGACTGGTGGCTTCTTTCCGCCTCAATGGTCCTCTTGGAGGAACAAGGGAGAAGTCTCCTCCAGTTTTGCAAGGATCTGGGGATCGTAATCAACCCGAAGTAGTCAAATCTATCCCCATTCACCGGAATGAACTACTTGGGAATGACATTAGACATCCTTCGCGGAAAATTTTCCCTTCGGAGGATAAGATAAGAAACAACCAGGCATATTAGTCAGCCGTTCCTGTCAGAACACCCCAGGAGGGCGAAAGACTGGCAGAGGCTGATAGGTCACCTGGTCTCATTGGAGAACCTAGTTCCCCAAGGGAGGGTAAGGCTCAGATCCATCCAATGGAATCTCAGGAACCTCTGGTGACAGACGGATTCACAGCAGGTGCTAATCCCAGTCCTTCCAAACACGAGACCCTCCCTAGAATGGTGGCATTGCCAGTCGAACTCACTCAAGGGGACGACCTTCGGGACCGGCCCTCCCGAGTTACTACTGTTCACAGACGCCTCCAACCAGGGATGGGGAGCCCTTCTCCTCGCCGAAACGGCACGAGAGACCTGGTTGGAAGGGGAGTGGCAACTCCACATCAATGTCCTGGACTTGGAAGCAGTCCAGAAGGCATGCCTACACTTCACAAGTCTGCTAAAGGGGAACACCGTGGCGTGGATGTGCGACAACGCCACGGTAGTGGCATACATAAAGAAGCAGGGTACTTGTAATCGAAGGAGTTGTGCGATCTCACCTTAGAGAGTCTAGATTGAGCGGAAGAAAATCAAGTGGTGATGTTAGCAAGGTTCATTCCCGGGAAGAAAAACGTTCTGGCCGACGGCCTCAGCAGAATGGGCCAGATAGTAGGGACAGAATGGTCCCTTCTCCCAGGAATAGCCAAGCTCATCATTCAACGCTGGGGTTCCCTGGTGGTTGACCTCTTTGCAACAATCTCAACGCCCAACTCCCAGTCTATTGCTCCCCTGTACCAGACCCGAAAGCAGCCTTAGAAGACTCTTTGCAGCGCAAGTGGGACAACCTGGATGTGTACGCTTTTCCCCCTTTTCACGTTGATAAGACAAGTGCTCAACAGAGTAAAGACGGCCCGAAACCTAAAGATGACTTTGGTAGCGCCCTGGTGGCCGGAGAGAGAGAGAGTGGTTCGCGGATCTAAAAGACCTATCGAGTCAAGCGCCGTGGCCTCTGTCCGCCAGGTCAGACCTTCTGCGCCAGCCTCACTTTCTCAAGCTCCACGACAGCCCACTCTCCCTACGTCTTCACGACTGAAGACTAAAAGAGCGGCTCCTGAAGAAAGAAGGATATTCTTCCTCCACGGCTAAGAGAATGTCTCTATTCCTGAGAAAGTCGCCAGCCGCGGTCTACCAGACAAAATGGGCCTCCGTCACGAAGTGGTGCTCTGAGAGGCACATTAGACCTCTTAAGGCCTCTGTCCCAGACATAGCAGATTTTCTGGTGTTTCTCAGGTACAAAGCAGGGATGTCAATCCCAGCCATAAAAGGGGTTCGGGCTGCCTTAGGCCAAGTCTTCCTCCTGAAGGGCATCGACCTGAGGGCCTCGAGACACATAGCAATGCTTGTCAAAAGCTTCGAGCAGTCTTACCCCCCTCAGGCGGGAAAGGTGCCCCAGTGGGACTTAGGCAAGGTCCGGAAGATGATGTGTCGTTCCCCCTTTGAACCCTTGAAGGATATCGTGGACAAAGATCTCACCCTCAAGGCCGTCTTCTTGCTGGCCTTGGCGTCCGCTAAGAGAGTGGGAGAGATCCATGGTTTGTCATTCGACGTCTCTCACTCAAAGGGGTGGAAAGAAGTATCCTTCAAGTTCGTACCTTCTTTTGTGGCCAAGACTCAAAACCCGGCAGTCTGGGACCCGAGTTTTGAAGGTTTCTCGATTCCTGCCATCCTTAAGACAGGTAATGCAGAAGACTTAAAATTGTGCCCAGTGCGAACAATTAGAAAATACCTGGAAAGGACAGCGCATCTCCGACCGGATATCAAGAGCCTCTTTGTTTCCACAGGTATTAATAAGAAACAAGTTTCCAAGACACCATCTCCTTCTGGTTGAGACAGGTGATCGCCAGATCCTATAAGGAAGCTGGTTCTCCATTGGGACAGTCATTGCCGCCCTCCAAACAGTGTAGCGGTGAGGCCAGAGGCACTTGCAGGGCTAGCCTCCGATAGGAGCGAGTGCGAAGCCCTCCTTATCGCCTACCCGCTCTCTGGCTCTCCTCTTAGGAGTTTACAGGCTGTCCCCAAAGATGAACACATTCTTCGCGACTACACTTCGGGGGAAATCGTCAGAATTTTTCAAGAGGTGAGTCTTAGATAATAGCGTAAGGTTGTGCAGTTACCCTCACTCCCGCACTCTGATAGGCCCCCGCATTCCATAGCCCTCTAGGCCCTACGTGCCGAGTCAAGTGTCAGAATAGCACTCCCGCCTCCTAAAGTATAAGTCTCCAAAAGAAAGTAGTTCTCGGTAAGTATTTTGTGTTGGAACAAATCAAAAATTTTAAGTAATTTTTATTTTTCCTAACATGCTTACCGAGAACTACTTTCGGGTAATGGCCCTCCCTTCCGTCCCCGAGTGCCATCCTTCCATTGCCAAGTTGGGCTATACGACGAACTTAATGAGGAGAATGACCCAGAGAAGCAGTGACCTGCCCTAATCCTGCCCTCGGGGCGCATTCCTTGGCGGCGGGGGTAGGCCTATGTAGAGAACGGAGTAGGGGGGTAACGGCGCGAAAAACCTTGGTCGAGAAAGAGAGATCACAAGGTGACTCCAAAAGAAAGTAGTTCTCG
>NW_027170729.1:145000-175000 GCF_036898095.1 Palaemon carinicauda
CTCTGCGGCCCCTGCTTCTGGTTGATAGGGCTAGCCTCTATCATGGGTACACCCACTCAGGTGGGATGTCTGGGGGTCCGTGGCCGGACCCCTACATCCCTCCTTCTGTCTCTTTCACTATCCTGGTGCCGGTCCCTTGCCGCCTCCACTGTCGGTGATACCCACCTCCTACCTTGGTGACTTATCCCTTACCCCCTGGGCCGCCAGTCCTCCGTGTGCCGGGGGACTGCCGCCTGCCGCCGGCATCCAGCCGATGGCCTTCCCTCTTTCCTCATAGCTTGGTCGTCCGTCCACCGGCCGGCCCCCGGAGTGCCGGCATCCGCCGCCGGCAGTCCGGTTCTGCTATAACCATCCTTGTTCCTGTCACCAAGCCGGCAACCTCTGGCTTCCGGAGCCGCCGCTCCCCGCTGGCGTGCCGCCGGCCGGCGGCCGCCACCCTGGTATTACTCTTGACTTCTATATTGTCTTCCCTAAATGCCAGAAACTCTGCTGGAGCGGCCTCCGGCGTGCCGGCGGTCTGCCGGAGCCTTCCAGAGGCGTCAAGGCGACTTGCACCCCCTTCTACTAGCTATCATCTGATATTGATAGCCCTACACTGCAATCAGATGACTTGTTTACGTAAATGGATCGGTATTTTATTACCGTTCTATTAGTAATCATGCTGTCTCCTTGCATATCACAGATTTCCAGCATGCTGTGTGTATCTTAGCACGGCTGGTTGCCGGAAACCGTTACCCTATGGGATCTTCTAGTCCCCAATTCTGGAACTGAGTGGCCTCAGTCCCAGCCTTATATCCTTGACAATTTCCAATAGAATTCCCACTGCCCTACGGGCATTCTATATTGAATTCTATCCTGTGCCTTCGGTCACTTCGGATTGTCCATGGATGAAGGTTACGGTAACCAGCCGGGCGAGATACACGGAGTATGTTCCTATCCTCTCTCAGCCCTCCTCTGTGCATCACACCTATTGTCAAGTTAAGATTAATGATTAATATTTAACTTTAGTTAAGAG
This sequence comes from Palaemon carinicauda, assembly GCF_036898095.1. Lineage (NCBI taxonomy): Eukaryota > Metazoa > Arthropoda > Malacostraca > Decapoda > Palaemonidae > Palaemon > Palaemon carinicauda. The sequence goes on from NW_027170729.1 coordinate 146,016, forward strand.
TCATTCTTATGACCCCCCCCCCCCCCCATACTCATATTCTCTTTCTTTTACAGGAGGAGCAGATGAAGTGTGACCACGGCTTCTGTGCAGTGAAGCGCCCGCACTTCTACGGGCATACGGCGTGTAGGACCCACGCCCCTTGTGCCAACAAGAAAGGGGATCTGAAGTTCTGGGACCTGCAGAACTGTACGGTCTGCCAGGATCGCCTAGTCGATGCCTTTCATAACCCTCCCTCAGCGGAGATCAGGGACGCTTCTCGGGATAAGCTACGCAAGTGGGTGCGTGGCTTCCAAAAGAACGCCACTGAAGAAATGAGGGCCCTACTGTTCCCAAAGGCCTCCCCTGATTCTGTGGTACCCAAAGACCAGATCCCCACCGTCCAGATCACGGTGGAACCAGACATAATCATGGCCCAGTCCATGCACGAGTGTCGCCTGGATTCCGAGAACGATGAACACATGTCGGATATTTCGGAGGACACGGAGAAGACCCTCATGGCCCAAGGCGCGGAAGATGAAGAGGACCAGGTGGAATACGCCGAGTCGGAGCAGGAGGTCGCTCCGCCTTCCATCACCGCCCCTACTCCTACACCGACGGAAGTGTCTCTCCCGTCTACCTCCGCTACCCCGGAACCCATCCCATCCGCCCAAGAGATGTTCCGGATGATTAAAGCCATTATGGATGACAGACTTAAAGAGACTCACGAGTTCATCAGGTCCATGGGAGGGTCCAAAGAACCGAAGAAGATCTCGGTTAAGGACCTCCCTGCATGCTCACATACCAACCCTTGGAGGTATGCCGAGCATATGGTTATCGCGACCGGCAGGATCTTTATCAGCGATAAGATCGGCACGGTCCCCCTGGAAGATGTGAAGTTCTTCCCGAACTTTGAGGCTTACCCGGACTGTTACGTCCGGCTTCGTTCTGAACCTGCCTCTAAAGAAGAGACCGAACCCAAGGAGGTGATAGTGTTCGATCTCTCGAAGGCTCAGGCTATGCTAGCCACCGCATTCAAAAGTAGAGGTTTTACCTGCTCTAAGCTTCCGGCCCTGAGCAAGAAGCACCCTACTTACGTCGCACCCGACGATGCAGTCCTTCCCTTCACGGAAAAGGCCTTCGCTGCGTGCCACAAGGCTGTTGAAGAAGGAAAACCCTGCCCTACACTGGAGAAGTGCAGACCCTTCTCCATAGTAACTCCCCCCGACGCTCTACACTGGAAGGATATCCAGCATACCTTCGTGGTGGGAAAGCTAGATCCTGACGTAGCCGGACGTCAGTTTAACGAAGACCTCCCGAAACTCAACGACCATCTCCTTCGTCGGGAACAAGATACGAAGGAAAGGCTCGCAGCATCCATGTCCCACCAGGTACAACTTGATGTCATGGCTGGTGACACCAGAGTCCCAGACCACTACATGGTACTCGCCAAATCCCACATGGCGACTCTGGTGAAGGACTTGTACCACTTCATGAAGGCTCGGAGAGCCTGTCGAGAATTCGTGTTCTCAAGTGCCACTGTGAAACACGAACCCCGGAGGCTGATTTCCTCCAACATCTGGGGTAAACACCTCTTCCCCTCCGATCTCGTGAAAGAGATCACTGACAAGGCTGCCACTGAGAATAGGAACCTTCTCAATAAGTGGGGCATGTCAAAAAAGAGGAAATCCTCTCAGGACGATGGCCCTCAACCTAAGAGGAAACCCTCCAAGCAAAACCCCCAGCAACGTCAACAGCGACGACAGTTTCCGGGACCCGCTACTCCCCAAGTGGCTGCTCAGCCACAACAGACCTTTCAGTTGGTCACCCAAACGGTTTTGTCCCAGTCACCGGTTTTCACCCCTGCCTTTGAGCAACGGACAACTACCTTTCGTCCCAAAGGTAGAGGCTCAAACAAGGGTGCAAGCAGAGACGCATCTCGCCGCCCCTCCAGAGGCAGAGGAGGAAGGGGAGCTAGCGGCCGAGGCAGTAAGCCCTCGGGACACCAGAAGCAATGGAGTGCTTCCGGTGGGAGGAAGACTCCGCCAATTCCAGGATCGTTGGACCTTCGATCCCTGGGCACACAGCATCGTCAAGAAAGGTCTAGGCTGGAGTTGGACTCAACCACCCCCAACCTTCCAGCAATTCTTCCAACCATCAACCCCCCTTCTGGAAGAATATGTCCTAGATCTCTTGAACAAGAAGGTGATAAGGAAGGTAAAGTCCACCAGGTTCCAAGGGAGACTGTTTTGCGTCCCCAAGAAAGACTCCGACAAACTCAGAGTCATTCTGGACTTATCCCCCCTCAACAAGTTCATAGCGAACGACAAGTTCAAGATGCTGACTCTTCAACAGATAAGGACCCTTCTGCCTCGAGGTTCTTACACGGTCTCCATAGACCTGGCGGATGCCTACTGGCACGTTCCAATGAACCATCACGCTTCCTCCTACCTAGGATTTCGACTCCAAAGGAAAAGCTACGCCTTCAGGGCCATGCCCTTCGGCCTCAACGTGGCCCCTCGGATCTTCACAAAGCTGGCGGACGCCATAGTACAATAGCTCCGCCTCCGAGACGTCCAGGTGATGGCCTACCTCGACGATTGGCTAGTCTGGGCTCCATCGCCCGAGGATTGTTTAAAATCCTGCAGCAAAGTCACCCAGTACCTAGAACACCTGGGATTCAAGATAAACGTGAAGAAATCTCGCCTCTCTCCAGCTCAGAAGTTCCAATGGTTAGGAATCCAGTGGAACCTTCAGTCACACCGCCTTTCCATCCCCCAGAAGAAAAGGAAGGAAATAGCAGGGTCTGTCAAGCGACTACTGAAATCCAAGCGGATCTCAAGACGCCAGCAGGAACGAGTTCTAGGCTCTCTACAGTTCGCCTCAGTGACAAACCCGGTGCTTCGTGCACAGCTAAAGGATGCCGTGGGAGTCTGGAGACGTTCTGCATCCATCCCTCGAAGAGACCTCAAGAGACGGCTCCCAAACAGACTTCGACTTCTCCTCAAGCCGTGGTCGGAAGCAAAGGCCCTGAAAAGGTCCATCCCTCTTCAACACCCACCTCCATCACTCAACATCCACACGGACGCTTCGCTGGAGGGTTGGGGAGGTCACTCCCACCAGAAATAGGCTCAAGGCACGTGGTCTCCACTATTCAAGACGTTTCACATCAACATCTTGGAGGCCATGGCGGTCCTTCTAACACTGAAGAAACTCTCCCCGCCTCCCTCGATCCATATTCGTCTAACCCTAGACAACTCGGTGGTAGTTCGATGTCTCAATCGCCAAGGCTCAAGATCGCCCCAGATAAATCAGGTGCTTCTAACAATCTTCCGTCTGGCAGAGAGGAAGAAGTGGCACCTATCTGCAGTTCACCTACAAGGATTCCGCAACGTGACGGCGGACGCTCTATCCCGGACAAGCCCGATAGAGTCGGAATGGTCTCTAGACGCAAGATCATTCTCCTTCATCTCCCACCAAGTCCCGGAACTTCAGATCGATCTCTTCGCAACGAGCGACAACAATCAACTTCCTCGTTATGTGGCCCCGTACGAGGACCCCAAGGCAGAGGCGGTGGATGCCATGTCCCTGGATTGGAACAGATGGTCCAAGATCTACCTGTTCCCTCCCACCAACCTTCTGCTGAAAGTCCTCTCCAAGCTGAGAACCTTCAAAGGGACAGCGGCCCTAGTGGCTCCCAAGTGGCCCCGGAGCAACTGGTACCCCCTGGTCCTGGAGCTGCAGCCCACGCTGATCCCTCTCCCGGGCCCAGTTCTCGCCCAACAAGTACAGAAGTCGACTGTCTTCGCTTCATCATCGAAAATCAAGGACCTTCATCTCATGATTTTCTCTCCCTAGCCGCGAAGAAGAGGTTTGGGATCTCGAAGAAAAGTCTAGACTTCCTCGAGGAATACAAGACCGAATCCACAAGACGGCAATACGAATCATCTTGGAGAAAATGGGTCTCATTCGTCAAGGCAAAAAATCCTACGGATATCACCATTGATTTTTGCATGTCCTTCTTTATTCACCTTCATGGACAGGGATTAGCAGCCAATACGATTTCTACTTGCAAATCGGCCTTGACTAGACCACTGTTGTATGCCTTCCAAATTGATCTGTCCAGCGACATCTTCAATAAACTGCCGAAAGCATGCGCTCGTCTACGCCCAGCACCCCCACCGAAACCGATCTCCTGGTCATTGGACAAGGTGCTCCATTTCGCCTCCAACTTGGATAATGATTCATGCCCTCTCAAGGATCTGACTCAGAAAGTTATATTTCTCTTTGCTCTTGCTTCAGGAGCCCGAGTCAGAGAAATAGTGGCATTATCAAGAGAAGAGGGTCATATCCTGTTTACTGATTCAGGAGACCTTACCCTCTCCCCGGATCCGACGTTTCTCGCCAAAAACGAATTACCCACCAAAAGATGGGGCCCTTGGAGAATATGCCCCCTGAAGGAAGATGCCTCTCTATGCCCAGTAGAGAGCCTCAAGGTCTATCTTCGCAGAACTTCGAACTTTGGTGGAGGCCAACTCTTCAAAGGAGAAACATCGGGCAGCGACCTGTCACTGAAACAACTAAGAGCGAAAATCACCTACTTCATTCGCAGAGCGGATCCTGACAGTACACCCGCCGGTCACGATCCTAGAAAAGTTGCATCGTCTCTGAATTTCTTTCAGAGTATGGACTTCGAAAGCCTTAAAAGTTTCACAGGCTGGAAGTCCTCGCGTGTTTTCTTCAAACATTATGCGAAACAAGTGCACGAAGTCAAACATTTTGTGGTAGCCGCAGGTAGTGTTATGAAACCTGCACCTAACTCTGCATAGAACAGCGAGTTACTTGGGACTCTAACTCTTCGGGTGCCTATGTTGACCCTCGAGCGATACGTAGTGATGTCGAAAACACTTAGTGCTTTTATAACTGTTCTTATCCCAGGTGAAATGTCATAGTCGTCACACGAGTGCCGCATGCCTAGAGCATGATGTGTTTTAATTAAAGACTGACGTTCCTCGAGAACGAGTGCCTACTAATAAATTTGAAATTCCCTTTCAGATTCAAGAGCAAGTCTTTATTGCTATGTACATTATAATTTGTCGTAAATTAACTTTACTTATTATTGCAATTCATTTAAATTTCTGCATTTGTGAAATGAAATTCTTATTTTATTACTTGTGCGTCTCAATCCGCTCCTACTTATACTATGAAATACATGTCTGACATAGTTTTTATTATCCCCTTCCTTATGGTTAATGAAGATACTAAGGTCTTAACCCTTATTATATATTCACCTTTGCAATGTAATATTCCAATACGAATACTTACTCTTCATACCTTAGAGACGAAACTATTCTCCTCTACATACAGTGTCCAACCACCACTCGTCTGCCTTCGAGAATGTTCCTATTCGAATGCCAACCATTCAGTCTTGTCTCCAAGTTCTTCAGGTTCTTCTAGCAGGGTGAATAGCCCTTCGATAACCACTTTGATCTCGGCATGGCCCAACTTCACTGCCAAGGGGGCAGGAAGGTTTCTTCCCTACGGTTCTTTTATTAAGATTACTATGCTACCCTGTTCAAAGCCTTTGGCACTTACCCAATAGGGGAAAATCTACCACGATACATTGATTCTCTGGTATTCTTCCATCAGGATGCCATGGCTTGAGCCCAAAAAACGGATTTTGAGCGAAGCGAAAAATCTATTTTTGGGTGAGATAGCCATGGCATCCTGATGGACCCTCCCTGCTACTTCGTCCAGTTTTTAGGTCCCACCCTGCTCTGCTGTATCATGGTGATCGGCAAGCAACTGGCTTCAGGATGACGACGGACGTGACGTCATTTAGCAATGGCACCCGTTTGTTTACGTCTCGAGTACCAAAAGTAGCCACGAACAAGATTAGCTGTGGAACGGCTCCCAACTATTCTCCGCCCCTACACACCGAAGTGTTAACTCTGTTTAGGGTGTAGATAGCTATGTGGCGCGTTAATACATGCGTCCCCTGTTGATTTACGATGTCTTAAAAGGGAAACCTTTAGGATACTCGCTCCAGAAGTTAGAATTCTGTGATAACCTGTGGTTAAATTCTCTGGGAATATCTAGTAGTTATATACCCAAGGAAGCTACCAAAAAGGAACCTTCCATCAGGACGCCATGGCTATCTCACCCAAAAATAGATTTTTCGCTTCGCTCAAAATCCGTTATATATATATATATATATATATATATATATATATATATATATATATATATATATATATATATATATATATATATATATATATATATATATATATATTCTCATCTACAGTATATACATGTACATACACACACACACACACACACACATATATATATATATATATATATATATATATATATATATATATATATATATATATATATATATATTTATATATATATATATATGTATATATATATATATATATATATTCTCATCTACAGTGTATACATGTACATACACACACACACACACACACATATATATATATATATATATATATATATATATATATATATATATATATATATATATATATATAAATATATGTATATATATATATATATATATATATATATATATATATATATATATATATTCTCATCTACAGTATATACATGTACATGCACACACACACACACACACATATATATATATATATATATATATATATATATATATACATATTTATATATATATATATATGTATATATATATGTATATATATATATATATATATATATATATATATATATATATATATATATATATATTCTCATCTACAGTGTATACATGTACATACACACACACACACACACACACACACACACACACATATATATATATATATATATATATATATATATATATATATATATATATATATATATATATATATATATATATATATATACACATATATATATATATACACATATATATATACATATATTTATATATATATATATATATATATATATATATATATATATATATATTTTCTCATCTACAGTATATACGTGTACATACACACACACATATATATAAATATATATATGTATATGTACATATATATATATATATATATATATATATATATATATATATATATATATATGTAATCATCTAACCCTACACCTATTGATGCAAAGGGCCTCGGTTAGATTTCGCCAGTCATCTCTATCTCGAGCTTAAAATCAATACTTCTCCATGCATCATTTCCTTCTTCACACTTCATAGTCCTTAGCCATGTAAGTCTGGGTCTTCCAACTATTCTAGTACCTTGTGGATCCCAGCTAAAAGTTTAGTGAACTAATCTCTCTTGGGGAGTGTGAAGAGCATGACCAAACCATCTCCATCTACACCTCACCATGATCTCATCCACATATGGCACTACAGTAATCTATTATAGTTTCATTTCTAATCCTGCCCTACCATTTAACTCCCAATATTCTTCTGAGGGCTTTGTTCTCAAATCTACAAAATCTGTTGAATATTGTTTCATTGTCATACCACGACTCATTTCCATATAGTAACATCAACCTTACTTAACTTTTATATAGGCGGATTTTTATATGTAATTCCAGGCGATTTGATTTCCAAATTTTACTTAATTATTATTATTATTATTACTTGTTAAGCCACAACCCTAGTTGGAAAAGAATGATGCTATAAGCCCATGGGTTCCAACAGGGAAAATAGCCCAGTGAGGAAAGGAAACAAGGAAAAATAAAGTAGTCTAAGAAAACTAACAAAACAAGAGGAAGAGAAATAAGACAGAATAGTGTGCTTGAGTGTACCCAAGACAGTGGAAGACCATGGTACAGAGGCTATGGCACTACCCAAGACTAGAGAACAATGGTTTGATTTTGGAGTGTCCTTCTCCTAAAAGAGCTGCTTACCAAAGCTGAAGAGTCTCTTCTACCCTTACCAAGAGGAAAGTGACCACTGAACAATTACAATGCAGTGGTTAACTCCTTTCGGTGAAGAAGAATTGTCTGGTAATCTTAATGTTGTCAGGTGTATGACGACAGAGGAAACTACGTAAAGAATAGGCCAGACTATTTCGTGTAGATGTGGGCAAAGGGAAAATGAACCGTAACCAGAGAGAAGAATTCAGTGCAGTACTGTCTGGCCAGTCAAAGGACCCCATGACTCTCTAGTGGTAGTATCTCAACGGGTGGCTGGTGCCCTGGCGAACCTACTATCTAGCCATTGTTTGATTAGATTTTTTCAGTCTTTCATCAAACTCCAACTCTAATTATTAGTATTATTAGTAGAACACCACAGGACTTGCAAAGCTTGTTTATCAGAATTCATGAAATATATGATGTTTGGCTCAAGATGAATCAAAGAAAGACAGAGATGATGAGAACGGAGTATGCAATGGAAGATGAAATATCATTGGAAGGAAAAAGGATTCATGAGATAGAATCTTTTAGATATTTATGAACTATGATCTCTAATACAGGGTCTTTGGAGTTGAAGTTTAATAAAAGATTGCAAAAAGCAAATTAGACAATGGCTACATTATGTAAAATTTGGAATCAGATTGCCTGAAATTCTATATAGAAATCAGGCTATATATCTATGTAGTGAGATCGGTGCTACTGTATGAACATGGTAGTGGTATGACAATGAAACAATATCCAACAGATTTTGTAGATTTAAAAACAAAGCCCTCAAAAGGATAGTGTGAATTAAATGGCAGGACAGGATTAGTACTGAAACTATAAGCGAGATTACTCGAGTGCCATATTTGAATGAGATCATAGAGAGGGGTAAATGTAGATAGTGTAGGCATGCTCTTCGCCCTTTCTACGAGAGACTAGCTCACCAAACGTTTAGCTAGGAACCACAAGACACTACATGTCTGAGGACTATGAAGCATGAAGTAGGGGATGATGAATGGAGAGGTATTGATTTCAAAGCTCAAGATAGAGACGACTGGCAAATCCAACCGATGCCCTTTGTGTCAATAGGCGTAGGAGGATATGATGATGATGATATATTCTATATGTATACATATATATATATATATATATATATATATATATATATATATATATATATATATATATATATATATATATATATATATATATATATGTATATGTACATCAATGAACAATATTTAGTTGTATATTTATTCAGTGTAACATTTCAAAATAGAAGCTACATATATATAGATGCAGTATGCATAATTTTACGATAAACTTTGTGTGGACGTTTATTTACATTGATCACCATGCTAGCCACCACCCATCTTCCCCATCCCAAGATGGCGGCAGTCTTCACGTATACTCTGCCATTCTCCGATATGGGTCTCACGGCATCTAGTGGTATAATATCTATGGGGAGAGGCAAGGGACAGTTGGTTGATGCAAAATTGTAAATTTGTCCAATGTGTTATTGGGAGGTGTATTTTGCTATACAAGTCTTTTACTTATTCCTTAAGAATTTATCTCAGTTTTGATTATAATAATGTACCGTACAGTTTAGTTCATTCAATGTCAATTTTATATACATTATTAGAAGTTTCATTCGATATTCACAGAGAAGAGGAGGCAGAGAAGCGGCTGAAGCCATGGAAGCGGGTGGTGGAGATGGAGGTGATGGAGGAGAAGAAGATATTGTTGTAGATGATCAGCCAATGGTCCCTCCATCTACACGCACCGACTCTCTTGCATTTAATTCTGTGGAAAAACTATTTTCATTGGAACAAGCCATTCTTGCCAGCATAGATAGATGTCGTAAGTTTTGGTTATTCAATTTTCTACCATTCTGGAATCGTCTTGTTAAGGTAATTGAAACCCAAATTTCAAGTGTATTGCAATTCAGAAATATTAACCACCATATTTGACATGCAATAATTGTAGTTCCAAATTGCTCATATCATTTATAGACTTGCTATTCTTAGTAACCTTGCAAAGGAAATTGAGGAAAATAAGTTTTATGAAGAATATCGAGGGTGTATGCATTCCCTGTCTTTCACCACACCTTACTAAACACTTTTGAATTACACTGTAACAACTGATATACAATAGATACTTTGCGGGAAGAGGATTAGACACCAGGCGTACTGACTGTCCTAAGTATGTATAGTTCTTAACAATCTCTAGAGGTTCGCCTATAACCCTTATTTATTGTCTCTTCATTTACATTGAATATCTTAGTTTTACTCATATAAATTTTCAGTCCTACATTTGTGCTTTTTCTATTCAAATCTTCAATCACCTTTTGCAATTTATCCCATGATTCACTTAACAGAACTATTAGTGTAAGACCCACTTTGAAAAAAGTAGCATATTTAGGGAGAAGGTTTTGCACTTTAATTCGTTTACCTGAAGCCTATTTTTTCCCATTGAGGGTACTTATGGGCATAGGAAATAGCCGTTTGACACCCAAAGTAGATGTATTTAGTACTAAATTGACCAAAATGCTATGCTGCATGGTGTTGTATGTAACAACTGGTAATCACATACACTGTTTTTGATCTAGAACAAAAACTCAAAACTTTTACTGAAAAATCTCTTTTTTTTCAGCTTTCATGAGACATATTTTACCCTAGTTCATGTACATCAATTACTCCATTTATGAAAGTAATATAACAAGAACTTCCCCAGTTAATATGCTTCAAAAGGATACCAAAAACCATGCATTGACAGAGCACTACATAGACAAGGACATGATTAACTAACATTACCCACAAATTTTCTAGAAAATTCGATAAATGTGGATTGTGGCCCATGTGGCCGAAAAAGCACATGAAACATTGAAAGTTTACAATATGCATGAAAATCAACACAATGTCATGCAACGTCAACACTAGCAAGACCCTCAGCAGAATATGGCTGGAAAACCTTATCAACTGGTCTGGAACAAACACTGGAATTAATAGGTTTCTTGTTAAAAACGTGTCATCTAGTGTTAACCTTTACTGGTAGCGCACTATAGCGAGACTTTGGTAGAGTATGAGCCACAGTCATAGCTTCTTTCTTCTTCAATTTGAAGCATTCAGACACCGTATGACCTGGTTTCTTACAATAATTACACATTACAGAACTGCTACTAGTTGATTTGCTATTCAAACTGCTGCTTTGAGATTTGACATGAGAATCAGAACTGCTGTAGACTTTTTGTCTACAACATCTGTACTTGTGTGTCTATTACTGTCCCTATATTCTTTTGACCTATTAAACTTTTTATCATATGACCTTGAATCCCTGTGAGCCAGAACATAATCATCAGCACATACGGCTGTTTCACGATGGGTGGATAACTTTTTCTCATTCAAATAAACCTTAATTTGTTCCAACACGGAGTACTTACCTCGAACTACTTTCTTAGGAGTATCTGGGATCTCCTCCCAACCGACCAGAGTTTTGTGTAGTTTACCCTATTCCCGTTTTCTATGAGGGGTAATTTCAGGCGGAGTGATACACGCCCTGAGGCTAACCCCAGGTCAGAGAGCATGCTTGCTCAGGTCTCGATCTCCAGTAAGTTCTCTGGTCGCGTCGTGATAACATCTCGACGCTCTCTCCTTACCCACTGCGACCCTTTGTGTCCCCGACCCCCCTTTTGTGTCTTACGCGGTCCCCACGTGGACCCATTGTGTTCATTCTATACCCTTTCCTACCCTTATCCTCTGTGTTCGTCGTGTAGGGGCAGCTTATGTTCTCCTACAGACACGTGTCCGGAGTGCGAGTCCTGGAACGAGGTGCAGTGAGTGCGCTTCGGCACCAAGAAGAAGAAGGCGTCCAAGAGGTCACATAGGAAGACGAGCCTCTCCTCGCCGCTTACTTCTCCCGATGCCTCGTCGAATGGAACTTCTCAGCCATCTTCCCCTACCCAGAGTAGGGGACGAGGTAAGTCAGTTGTGGGGAAGAGGCTCATTGCTCTTCCCCAGGAGTCTGAGTAGGTGCGGTATAGCACCAAGAAAAAGTAGGCGACAAAGAGGTCGCCTAAGAAGCCTAGCGTCCCTTCCTCCCTTGCTTCGCCGGGCGTCTCGTCTGACAGAGCTTCCCTACCACCCTCCCCTACCCAGAGTAGGGGACGAGGTAAGTCCGTTGCGGGGAAGAGGCCCGCGGCCCTTCTCCAAGAGTCTGATCTTGAGGATAGTGGGGTTGTGGCATCGTTCCAGACGAGTGAGGGGCCTGAGGGAGGGGCGGGAGTGTGTATGGGAGACGGAGTCTTGGTGCAAGCAGGCCATGTCTCCTCTGATGACCCCATGTGGGGGAAAAATGTCCCTAATTCTTCTCCAGCCTCTTTGGCGTGTTTTTCAGTCACTTCTGCAGCCGAGGACGTCGCCGAGAAGGAGCCTTCTCCGCCGTCGGACCCCATTGCATGGGTTCCCCCCTAAGACGAGGCGGTGAGGAAGCTCAAGAGACGAAGGGAGAAGTCCCGCCAGAAGTTGTCGCGTTCTCGCTCCCCCTCGAGGTCACGCCACGAGAGTCGGCGCTCAAGATCCCCCAAGAGTAGTGAGTGGGTGGTGGTTCACCTCGACAGGCTGCTGGAGCTAGCTGCGGCGCCGGGCCCTTTAAGTTGGCGTCCGAGGACGAGCTCCCCGGATAGATACTCCTCCTCTGGCAGCAGCGGCACCCGACGGAGGGACTCATCATGGCAGGTTCCAGTTGACAGGCGTAAGTCCGCGAAGGTTCCGGCTCCATCCGCCCAGCGGAGAGAGTCGCCCCTTCGGTCTGGCAGCCGAGTCCTGACCTCCAAAGGCCACCTAGCTCGTCACGAGCGCAGCCCTCTGCTTTCCTGAACAGGCAGGCTCGCAGATACGAGAACCTCCGGAAGAGTTGTTGGACCCAGGACGGAGGCCCCCGTTCCGATGGCGGTGCCCGTCCTTCGACGTGAACCCCGGCGACCCTACAGCAGGCTCTGGCAGACCGGCATAAGTCCGCGAGGGTTCCGACTCCTTCCGCCCAGCGCAGAGTTGCCCCTTTGGTCTGGCAGCCGTGTCCCAGCCTCCAAGACTTCGACAGCCAGGTCTCGGTCGACAGGCATAAGCCCGCGAAGGTTCCGACTTCTCCCGCCCAGAGGAGAGAGTCGCCCCCTTCGAACTGGCAGCCTTGTCCCGGCCTCCGGTTCTTCGATGGCCCGCCCTGAACGAAGGAACCAACCAGCCAGCACGGGGAAGCCTGCGGCTCCATGGATCTCTGCAGGAGCTCTATCCTTCCAGCGGAGGTAGCCGCTGGCTCGACCCGGCAGCATGGCATCTATACCCGGTACCACGACAGCTCCATTCAGGCTTCGTGGTCAACCGCTGGTATACCAGGGTGCTGACACCCCACGGATTCCCCGGGAGGGGGTAGACCCATGATGGCTACCTCCGTCCCAGTGGCTTCATCCGTGATGGAGATAGCCGCTTCATTGTCCCAGCCAGCCCCATCCAAGCTTTGGAGGTGGCTGCTGACGCACCCATGATGGCTACCTCCATCCCGGCGACTCCATCCGTGATGGAGCCAGCCGTGCCATCGTCCCGGCCTGCCCCATCCAAGCATCGGAGGCGGCCGCTGACATGGCAGGGTACTTAAACCCCACGGATTTCCCTGGGAGGGGGCAGACCCATGACGGCTACCTCTGTCCCAGTGGCTTCATCCGTGATGGAGATAGCGGCTCCATCGTCCCGGCCAGCCCCATCCAAGCATTGGAGGTGGCCGCTGACACACCCATGATGGCTACCTCCGTCCCGGCGGCTCCATCCGTGATGGGGCCAGCCGTGCCATCATCCCGGCCAGCCCCATCCAAGCATCGGAGGCGGCCGCTGACATGGCAGGGTACTTAAACCCCATGGATTTCCCCGGGAGGGGGTAGACCCATGACGGCTACCTCCGTCCCAGCGGCTTCATCCGTGATGGAGATAGCCGCTCCATCGTCCCGGCCAGCCCCACCCAAGCATTGGAAGTAGCAGCTGACACACCCATGAGAGCTACCTCCGTCCCGGGGGCTCCATCCGTGATGGAGCCAGCCGTGCCATCGTCCCGGCCAGCCCCATCCAAGCATCGGAGGCGGCCGCTGACATGGCAGGGTACTTAAACCCCACGGTTTTCCCCGGGAGGGGGTAGACCCATGATGGCTACCCCCGTTCCTGACGGCTCCATCCGTGACGAAGGCAAAGTGGTTTTCCCCCTAGCGAGTCGAACGGGGCTATTGCCTCTCCAGTGCCTGCCTCAGTGGCTGCTGGAGAAAGACCCCCGCACCTTTGCCCAGTGCCTCTTCGACTCCGTCCGCCCGTCGGATGTAGAAGTTGGCACACGTAATCTTTCCCTTGCCTTGCTTCCCGTAGGGGAGCTTCGACTCCTCAGTTAACCTTCAGACCCTCCTACTCGGGCTCCAGGAGAGGGCGTTCAGGCCGCTGCTCTCGAAGGAGTTAGGAGGGGAGGCCCCCTACTCCTGCCGGCGCCTCAGGTGGGGGGATGCCTCAAACGATCTTGGCAAGCATGGCGGGACCACGGAGCGGATCCGTGGACCGTAGCAGTACTAAACGAGGGGTACGGGCTGCCCTTCCTAGCGGACCCCCACCTATTATCCCAGATCAACAGGCGAAGTGGTTGGCACCCAAGGACCCCTTGAGAGTAGCAGTATTGCAGGAAGAAGGCTCGGCAATGCTGGTGAAAGGGGCAGTAGAACCAGTCGAGAAACAGAGTCCAGGGTTCTACAACAGGCTCTTCCTGGTGGAGAAGGCGACAGGGTTCTGGAGACCGGTCATAGACCTTTCAGCCCTCAACAATTCGTGTGCAACACCGACTTCAAGATGGACACTCCGAAGTCGGTCCTAGCGACCTTGAAAGAGGAGGACTTCATGAGGTCCATAGGCCTCAAAGACGTCTACTTCAAGGTCCCTGTTCATCCCTCCAACAGGAGGTTCCTAAGGGTAAAATGAAGTACCAAAACGTTGCAGTTCAAAACCCTATGCTTCGGACTGTCGATAGCCCTCAGGGCTTCACGGTCTTCGCAACAGTTTCAGGCTGGGCGCACGAACAGGACGTCCGCCAGATTCGGTACCTAGATGACTGGTTGTTGCTTTCAGTCACAGATGAAGTACTGAGGGAGCAAGGCGAGAAGCTCCTGCAGTTCTGCAATGTCTTGAGTATCATCATCAACCTGGAGAAGTCCCGGCTGATTTCCTCCACCAGGATGACCTACCTAGGGTTGGTTCTAGACTCCCGGATGGCGAGGGCCTTCCCCTCCGCAGAGAAACTGGGCACCCTGAAACAGATACTCTGGCCCTTCCTGTCGGGCCAGCTCAGGAGAGCCAAGGACTGGCAAAGACTGATAGGACTCCCCGCACAAGATAGTCCTGGTGTCCCCGGAGACGAAGAAAGTCCTGGGGTGGTGGCAATCGGAACGAACACCCTCAAGGGAATGGCCTTTGCTACCGACCCTCCGGAGATGCTCCTGTTCACGGACGTATCCAAGGAGAGCTGGGGTGCCCATCTTCTCGACAAAACGGCAAAATGTAAATGGGAAGTCGAGGAGACGAACCTGCACATATACGTGCTGGAGATGAGGACCGTACAAAGAGCGTGCCTAGAGTTCGTCCATCTACCCTGGGGAAGCTCCGTGGCTCCGGGGTGCGACAACGCCACGGTGGTGGCCTATGTGAAAGAGCAAGGAGGACTGAAGTCGAAGGAACGGTGCAGTCTCACGATGGAGTTCCTAGAATGGGCTGATGTGGAACAAATCAATTTTTAAGCCAGGTTCTCTCCGGGGAAGAGGAACGTCCTGGCCGACGGCCTCAACAGGATGGGTCAAGTGGTAGGGCCCGAGTGGTCCCTACACCCAGAAGTGGTCAAAACCCTCTCCCTGAAGTGGGGCTCGCCGGTGATAGACCTCTTCGCCCCGAGACTAAACGCACAGCTCCCCGTGTTTTGTTTTCCTGTGCCAGATCCAGCAGCAACGTTCGAGGACGCCTTCCAATGAGACGGACGGCCAACCTGTGGGTGACTTTGGTAGCGCCCTGGTGGCCAGAGAGAGAGTGGTTCGCGGATCTAAAGAAACTAGCACGCCTTACACCTGGGCCACTTCCAGGCAGACCAGACCTTCTCTGGCAGCCTCACTTCCAGAGGTTCAACGAAAACCCTTGGTCCCTCCTTCACACGTGGAGGTTATCGAGCGTCTCCTGAAAAAGGAAGGATTTCTGTCGAGGACGGCATCAAGGATGTCAGGGTACCTGAGGCGTTCGTCAGTCGAGGTGTACCAGGCGTCGTGGGCTACCTTTCCTAAGGGGTGCTCCTCGAAGAACATCAGGCCGTTAGGGGCCTCCATTCACGAGATAGCAGACTTCCTGGTCTATCTCAGGGACGAAGTGGGCATGTCCATCCCAAGTCTTCCTCCTGAAGGACACAGACCTGGGTGCCTCCAGGTAGATCTCGACGCTCTTCAAGAGCTTCGAGCAGTCGTTTTCCCCCCAAGCCATTAGAGTGCCCCAGGGGGATGTGGCTAGGGTACTCGAAGAAGCTTTTGGAACCTCCCTTCGAGCCTCTAAAAGACATTCATTTAGCTCTGGCATCAGCAAAGAGTAGGTGAGATTCTTGGCCTGTCGTACGAGATCTCACACTCGAAGGGCTGGCGAGAAACTACTTTCAGATGCTTACCCTCCTTCGTAGCCAAGACTCAGAATCCAGCTGTTTGGAACCCCAAAGTGGAAGGGTTCTCAGTGGCAGCTATCCCTCACTCGGACAACCCAAGGGACTTGCAGTATGGCAGTATTTTGAGAGGACAGCAAGACTTCATCCTGAGATCAAGGGTCTGTTCATTTTCCTCGGGACTGTGAAGAAGCCAGTCTCCAAGAACACTTTCTCCTTCTGGATAAGGCAAGTGATTGTCAGGCCCTACAGTAGTGCAGGGGCCCCCTTTCCAGGAAAGCCCAGACCCCATGGCATTATTGGTCTAAATACTTCTTTGGCGTTTGAGAAAACCATAGCAGTGGGCCAAATCCTTAGGGCAGGTACTTGGTCTAACCAGTTGACCTTTACGGCTCACTGCTTGAAGGACTACTCGAGAAAGTCCCTGGGCGGGTTCTCGCTCGGTCCCGTCATTTCCGCGCTCCAAACGGTTTAAAGGTGTAGCCCCAGTGGTAACTGCGGGTAGTAAGTCCAAGAGACACAGGTTCCTTCCTGAGCCCCCTTGTTCTTCCTTCCCCTATTCCCTTACCGGAAATGACTCGGGTAGCCCCCTGAAACTGTCATGGGATACACTATCATTGGAAGGACATGTCTCCTAGGACTCTTGCAGAAGTGAGTTACTTAGACACTAAGATGGTTTTTTGCGTAGTTTTCCCTATTTTCTCGTGTTTTCTTTGAGGTCAGCAGAACCTAGTCTCCTACCTAGGTTCACCTTCTATTCTCGTCACGGTCTCTAGGTCCTGAAGGACACTCCCACCTCCTAAGGTATAAGTCTCCTAAGAAAGTAGTTCGAGGTAAGTACTCCGTGTTGGAACAAATCACAAATTTTAAGTAATTTGTATTTTTCCTAACAGTACTTACCTCGAACTACTTAAGGGTAATGGCCCGCCCATCCTACCCCGAGTGCCTTGGTGGACTTCATAGATACCTAAGCTATCAAGAACTTACTGGAGATCGAGACCTGAGCAAGCATGCTCTCTGACCTGGGGTTAGCCTCAGGGCGTGTATAACTCCACCTGAGGTAACCCTTCATAGAAAACGGGACTAGGGTAAACTACACAAAACTCTGGTCGGTTGGGAGGAGTTCCCAGATACCCCTAAGAAAGTAGTTCGAGGTAAGTACTGTTAGGAAAAATACAAATTACTTAAAATTTGTGATATTCTCACTAAATTTTTAAACTGCTCAGATAAAACAATTTCCCTTAATCCTTTAAAATCATCCTGACATTTTGCTTCCTTATACCATTTATCAAACCAATCTGGTTGTTCCCTACTAAATTCTATATCAGTTTGCTTGTTTTGTTTTGTCCAACTCCTGAACTTCATTCTATAAGCCTCTGGAGTTAGTTCATATGCCTGCAAAATAGTAATTTTTAAGAATTCATAATCATTAACTCTATCCTCAGGAATGGAAGCACAGACTTTATATTCCCTGCCACATAAAAGTCCTGACAACATTACACCCAATTTTTGGTTGGCTTCTTACATTTTTTAGCATTTCTTTCAAAACATACAAAATATTCGTCTAAAATCTTTTCAATAAAAGGAGGTACAACTCTATCTTCGTTGAAATGTCTGACCTAGATTTATCGGCATCATTAGAATTAGCCTGTTTAATTTTTTCAAGTTCTAACTCTTTTTGCATATTAGTCTCATGAAGCTTTATTTGAACTTCCCTATCCTTAGTTCTGCTCATCTTGTAAATTGATCACTTTGAAACTCAGCTTCCCTTCTCTCGTGCTCAGACTAAGCTTCCAACTCTTTCTCTCTTAAATGAACTTCTTAAGTCTTTCTGTTCATAAAGCTGATGGACCTAAAACCCCCTAAATCCAATGCATCTTGAGGTAACACCTCATCTTCAGCCAAAAGTTCAACTAACAAATATTTCAACATCATCATTTTTCTGCAAGTTTTCAACATTATGCTCAAGTTATTTTACTAAATTTACTAAGCTGGATTTCTTTTAGTCATATAACTTTACAATTTATGAATCGTCACAAAATTTGTCAAAAAAAAAAAAGAAAAAAAAAAAAACTCAGATGTGTTAAACTCTGACATGTCTGCTGGCTATTTTGTACAAGTGACAAAAGTTTAATTAATGAGCAATCTCTTAATTTCAAAAAGGATAACAATTCAAATCCTGGACAGGCCACCAATTCTGTTACGATCAGCAATTACACAACGTAGATTGTGTAAAATGTCCTTCAATGTTTTGTACCCTTATTATTTATTAAGCATAAAAATAGAAAAACCGTAGTAGCAATCATAGCAATAACAGTATTTAAGAATAAAGGTGTTATTTACACTATTTAGGGATCATAGTTCCTAAATATTTAAATGATTCCACCTCATTAATCCTTTCTCCTTCCAATGATATTTCATCTTCCTTTACATATTCCGTTCTCCTCCTCATCTGTCTTTCTTCTATTTATCGCAAGCTCAACTTCATGTGATATTTCATTCATTCTAGTAAGCAAGCTTTGCAAGTCCTGTGGCATTTTGCTGATAAGGACAGCATCCCCAGTATACTCTAGGTTCGCTAATTTACTGTTACCAATCCAGTCCAATCCTTCTCTGTCATCCCAACTGTTCCATGGATTACAAAGTCCATGAAGAGGATAAACAACATAGGTGATAGCATATTCCCTTGGAGAACCTCAATATTCACTGGAAATTCATTTGCTAGGACTTCATTGACATTAACTTTGCACTTGCCATGCTCATGAACAGACATAATCAAATTTACATATTTAAGAGGAACTCCATAATAACGCAGGACTCTCGGCAAAATTGGCTGGTGCACACTATAAAAGACTTTCATAGTCCACAAATGCCATCAAGAGTGGATTTATATTTTCTACACATTGCTGTTCTATACTGTAATTGTTCAGTGGTTACTTTCCTCTTGGTTAGGGTAGAACAGAGACTTTAGCTATGGTAAGCCGCTCTTCTAGGATAATGAAATTCCAAAATTAAACTATTGTTATTTAATTTTGGGTAGTATCATAACCTCTGTACCATGGTCTTCCATTGTCTTGGATTAGAGTTCTCTTGCTTGAGGGTGCACTCAGGCACACTGTTCTATCTGTTTCCTTATTTCCTTTCCTCAGTGAGCTATTTTATTTTCCCTGTTGAAGGCCTTGGGCTTATAGCATCCTGCTTATCCAACCAGAATTGTAGCTAATCTAGTAATAATAATAATAATAATAATAATAATAGTAATAATGGTAATAGTTGATTATTCTTTTCTCTTTTCTTTCCAAACTTTGCTACTTTCCCTATTAGAGACTTAGATTCTGTAGCATTCTGCTTTTCTAACTTTGATTGCAGATAGGCTTGTAATAATAACAATAGGGATAATGGCAATTTTAAAAAATCATTCCTTTGAATACATATTTGGTTGTTTATTGCCTGATGGGGTAGCATGTATGGCAAAGTTATTATTTTGCAAGATTACCTGAATTCATTCACAATGTGTGGTATTTAACTGAACTATTTTCATGGTTGTTTTTCTTCAGTACTTATTCAGACAATATTTATAAAAAAGTACTTGTAATTTAAGATAAAACTGATGAATGCTATTATATATTGTACTCTTGATTTTATAGTTAGGTATTGTGTATGTTATGAATAGAAATTTTCTATATTTTCTTTTCTTTTTTTATATTCAGCGACTGATGAAATGAAGCGTAAAATGTACAGCAGCATTCTTATTGTTGGCGGTGGAGCAAAATTCAAAAGTTTAGGAAAATGGCTACAGAATAGGTTGGCACTTCAGATTCCTGTCGCGTACAGACCAGGTAAGAAATTCAGTGATTTCATCACAGCTTTTCTGTAATGTGAAATTATATCAATATTAGCAAATTAAAGTAATGAGTTTTGAGTCTTTTAGATGTCGTTCAGAATCCAGTGGTTCATAATGACATACATTCGTTTCTAGGTATTCTAGGACATATCGTTATGAACCATTAGGACAACCAAGAAATAATTTATCAAGATAGTAATATACTGTAGGTCTTTGATGTAATGAATGAATAAGGGATTGTTGGCTACCTATTAATGCATATGGAAAATATCTCACATTTCTTCAATTATTGAATATATAAAACTGGAAATAACATTCCTCGAAAGTGAAATCAACCCTACTGCTACGGCTAAGGCCACACTACAATGGAAGCTCACGCCAAATAGCTCAGAATTCCAGATGAATTCCCATAGCATAGTAAAATTGAGGGAAAGAAAAAGATTCATACCAATAGAACACTTTTTCCCCAAAATCAATCAATCAGGCAACCTGAGGTGGCAAAATCAGATACCATTCGACCTAAGGCGGCAACAGCTATGCCTAAGGAGGCAGCTGTGTATTGCCGACCTGGGACCATGGACTAACCTTTCATTACCCGTCAGGTACGTCGACGCAGCGCGGTAAATAGGCATTGCTAAGTCAGCAATCGGTAGACAGTCCCATAGAAAACTAGTCAGAGGGTAAAAGGAAATGGGTAGACCAGATAGAAATGGTTAACTGGTAAAGCTGACTGCCACTTGCCTAGTTGTTAACATCAGATTTATAAAATAATGAGGTTCTGCCCATTAAAATTAATGAGAGCCGTCTGAAATGGCCAGAATACAAAGAATTTGCGAATCCAATGAAATTCCTGACAACTAGGAGGTATCCAATCGATCAGTTTAAAGGATAATGTCCCTCGAATATGATTGGAAGAGATATTATATAACGACAGCTTATTTATAAGCTATCGTCAAATATACGCTGGGTAAGGTTAAGAGACTGTTCATAATACTTTAAATATTTCAGCAATACTAATAAAATTCCCAAATAGAGATAGAGGAGGGAAGGAAATCTCTTGTGGAAGACATTAAAGGGTGTAGACACCGCCTACAAGTCTAAGGCGGCATGGGGAAAGCTCTCCCCTACTAAAAGAGGAGGAGATCCCCAGCCTACTCACATCTAGGGCTAAAGACGCTCAATTCGTCAAGTCTGAAAAATATGGCAATGTGGTACCCCTCAAGCCAGGGAAATTCCGACCGGACAAAGGAGCCGAGGCTCCACATCGAGAGAGACATAGCCTAAGAGGAGGAAGCTGTCTACCAGAAACAAGGCGACAGCTAAGGCGGCAAGAAAAAAGGTTCCTTTTAAGGATCTAGTTCCTTTACCTATGTAGGAGTAGGCTGACAGATACATAGCAATCAAGGGATCCTCAAATGCCAGGGAAAGGCAGACTAGGCAAAGGACCTGTAGTTCCACAGCCAGGAAGAAACCGCAGCCTAACCAGGAAGGAGAAGGAGCAGCCGGCTACCAAGAAGCGACCGCTGAGTTGGCAGAGAGAACTAATACATCGCTAGGAACCTGAGTACCACGGCAAGGGGGACTAAGTCTAACATAGAGGGGGAAAGGGAAGGGAACCTTATAAAATGGTTAGGCGGCAGGAGAGGAAGGCCTAACTGTAGTACAGTATTAGAACAATCCGAATTCGTTTCAAGGGATCTACAGTATGTAGGCACAGAGAACAAGTTCCCTCAACCAATGCCGCCTTTCCAAAAAGAGAGACAGAGGGGTGTGCCAACCATCACGAGAACCATACAGTTATGTGGCAAGAAGGGGAGTGTGGGGTCAGAAAAATTAGCTACCCTAGGCCATAGACTATGGGTAAATAGTTAGCCTAGGCCATAGACCAGGTAAGACGAGCATGCAATAAACCAAATGTCTAGCCAAGAATAATACCACAATTGTAAAAGTATATATGCAACACACTAAGGCTAGCTAAGAAATTCTTATAAAGCACAGGAATTAAAAAATATGAGCTTCTGGCTTCGACCATGCGGCGTGGGCGAGGCAAAAAACAGATGCATTGTGCAAAAAACAAGGGGGGAGATGCAAAATTCTCCACCAAAAAAGGGTATTGTACTCAACCATTGCAGATGAAGCAGAAGCATCCATAATCCCAAAATCACACAAAAACTAGACAAAACAAGCAATCAATATGGCACTGCAAGAAGGAATGGAGAACCAGCAAACCTGTTTACAGTAACACACTGGTATTGGAGTTGTAACTGCTCTCACACGTATCCAATTCTATCTAGTATCCTTCGAGACAAGGTTAACTCTATTCGGGTGAAGGAAAGTCGTGGTTGTTTTAAACACGTCCCTGTTACATACACGATATCATTCGGGATATTTGCTCCCTGTGATACCTCTACAGGTAAAATTCTCTGGTATATCACTCACAAGAAATATCCCAAGTAGAAAGCTGCCTAGAGGAACTTCCATCTGTACAACATGACTCCAGCCCAAAAAAACAGTAGAAGAATCATAATATCCTTTGATTTTTTAAATACAAATTTTAAAGAAATATTTTCCTTCACTACAAGCATTCCAGATTAATAAGGAAATATTCATAAAGATTTTGAATATTAAAGAATTCTTATATCAGCTCAGTTACCATACAGTAATTGAACATAGCACCAATAATAGTAAATTCCTTTCTAAAAGTAAGTTTTTTATTTAGTATAGTAAGATTATTTTATGGACAGTCTTCCATTTAGACTCCTATCTATGCTTTTTAAGTTTGAAAAAGAATTATATTCATCGCAACAGTTTATATTCATATCAAAAGGATACTCATTCATACAGAATATAGAAAATCCTAATATCCCTCCCTGATTCTTTATCACAGAGACAAAGACCATAAAACTTTTGACAGTTTTCCATGTAATGTATAGTATAAAAAACGGATTTTGACGTAGGAAAAATCCATTTTTGGGTGAGATAGCCATGTCGTCCTGATGGAAGATCCCTTCGGATGCGTCTTACTGTATAATATTTCTGCGAGTGATATTACAAGAGAATTATCGTTAGGTATCACGGGGTTCTAACCCCCGGAACGACTATCCAACGATATCGTGTATACAGTGAGCCCTCGCTACTTCGCGGTTCGACTTTCGCGGATTCACCACTTGCGGATTTTTTTCATAACGCATGTATACAGTATACACATATCGCGGATTATACGGAAATTTCGAAAATACCGCGATATATGAAGACCCCAAATACGTACTGTATTTCGTTAATTCCATTAATACTGTAATTAGTAATATCTGCTCTTACTGATGGTTCATTGCATTACATATGACATATAATTCAGTACAGAAAGAAATAAAACACGAAAAGAGAATGTGATCATACAATAATTCAGTATACAATACGTAGTAAAATTAAATCGAACATGAAACGCAAATCAAATGCAGTCATACCGTATTTGAATGGTGTAAGGCTGCTGATGGCTACTACTACAAATGTAATGGATGTGCATCTTTTCCATGAATCTTTTGTATGTATACGTACATAGTACTGCATCCAATAATATTCTTTGTTGCAAAAATCACATCTCAAATAAGCATAAATATCCTACAACAAAACAAGCGTAAAATAGCGTATGTAAAGCTGTATAAGTACTGTAGTACCTTGTATTTGAATTGGTAACTGCTACGTAGCATGTAAGACAGACTGTGATTGGTTCAAGTGCTGATAGATGACGAATCAGAACCCAAGTTTTGAAATCTAGCCTGTGATTGGTGTTTTGACCGCTTCTCCAACCCGCAGCATCTTTTCGCGGCCACTTCATTCACCGCTCTCTCGCTGGGTAGATGCTGCTACGTTATTGTGAACTTTAATCTGTGCTGTGTGTGACTGTTTTAAGTTGAACTTTTTGTTGAACTTTCTGTTTAACCCCTACTGTACAATGGCTCCCAAGTGTTCTGCTTCTGCTAAGGCTGGTAGTGAGCCTAAACGCCACCGAAAGATGATGACGATTGCTGAGAAGATAACGCTTCTCGATATGTTAAAAGAAGGCAAAAGTTACGCGGCCGCAGCCCGCCATTTTGGAGTGAACGAATCCACCGTTCGCTACATCAAGAAGGACGAGGCGAACATTAGAAAGACGGCTACCACCACCTTTAGCAGATCAGCGAAGTGAGTCATTACCACGCGTAATAAAACGATCGTACGTATGGAAGATGCTTTAGCAGTGTGGATTGCCGACTGCCGGAAGAAGAACATAGCCTTGGATACGAACACCATCTGAACCAAGGCTTTGGGCTTGTATGAGAATTTTGCAGCAAAGGAACCTCAAGACGACGATGGCGACCATGCTGAAGAAGAAGATGATGTAGATGAACCTCAACCAGGGACATCCACTGATTCCCAGCCTCAGAAACAACATTTTTCCGCCAGCAAAGGATGGTTCGCGAAGTTTCAGAAATGCTTCGGCCTGAAAAGCGTTTCCCTGCATGGCGAGGCTGCTTCCGCTGACACTGCCGCTGCTGAAACTTACACGAACGAGACGTTCAAGAACATTATCGCTGAAGGTGGATACAAGCCGGGACAAGTGATTAATATGGATGAGACCGGCTTGTTTTGGAAGAGAATGCCGTCGCGAATTTTCCTGTTCAAAGAACAAGCCAAAGCCTCTGGCTTTAAAGCATTCAAAGATCGTGATGTGTGGCAATGCAGCTGGATTTTTGCTAAAGCCGGGGCTTATTTACAAGTCGAAAAATCCTCGTGCTTTGAAAAATAAAAATAAGAATCTCCTTCCCGTGTACTGGATGCATAATCAAAAAGCATGGATTACGAAGATGCTGACCTCCAACTGGTTCCACCAGTGTTTTATCCCGCAAGTCAGCAAATATCTCGTAGAGAAGGGCTTACCATTTAAGATCCTTCTCTCTATGGATAACGCTGGTGGACACGCAACTGATCTGTCGCATGAGGGCATTCAGGTTGAGTTCCTGCCACCCAACACCACGTCATTAATTCAACCGATGGACCAGGGGGTTATCAGGGCGTTCAAGGCCCTCTACACGAAGAATACCTTGGCGGACCTCGTTGCGTGTGTGGATGCTGCCCAAGAAGATGAAGATGAAAATTTCAATTTGAAGGCGTTCTGGCAGAAGTACACAATAGCCACGTGCCTGCAGAACATCCAGAAGGCACTGCAAGAAATGAAACCTGCTACTGTCAATGCGAGCTGGAAGAAGTTGTGGCCCCAGATTGTTTACGATGACGAGGGATTTACACCATCTGAGATTCAACACTCTGCAATACGCAAATCTGTGCAGTTGGCTGCGATAATTGGAGGTGACGGGTTTGGCGACATGACGACTGACGACGTCGACGAGTTGTTGGACTGCCATTCCCAGCCGCTAACTGACGCAGACCTAGAAGACCTGACGAAATCGGCCAGTGAAGAAGACAGTGAAACGCAAGAAGAGACCCAAGAAAATGTCAAAGAAACGAGCTTAACATTAGAACGGCTTGCCAAGTTCTGCAACCATGTGAAGGAGGTGAAAGAAATGTCGCAAGAGTGGAACGAGGATATGGTTCGGTCTATGCAATTCTGCAACAAGATCGATGACATCATGACTCCCTACAGGATGCTCTTCGAGCGAAAAAAGAAGCAGCGGCAGCAACTTCCTATCACAATGTTCTTCCAGCCTCACAAAAAAGAGCCAGTTCCTCCCGCTACTACCCCTTCGGAAGAAATTGAAGAAGTGTCCCAGGAAGAAGTTGAAGAGGTGTCCCAGGAAAAGACACCTCCGTCTGAAGAGACGTAAAATACTATCATTGGCTGCACAGTAGAAGACATCATCAGCTGCATCATCATCATTTCTACTGTGCAGCAAATTCATCGCCATCATCATTCAAGTTTTTCTTGAACTTCTTTCGTGGTGAGTACAGTAACAATCTTTATTTTCTTTATACATGTTTTACTTTAAGATTCTAAAATTTTAATATTTGTGCCTGTTTTAGTTTAGTATGCATTAAGTTAAAGGGAAGGTTTTAAAAGTCTGAATATACATGCTATAACCTATCATATTTTTTTGTTTAAAATTTGCATTTACGTACGTAAAACAACTCTCTCTCTCTCTCTCTCTCTCTCTCTCTCTCTCTCTCTCTCTCTCTCTCTCTCTCTCTCGTAAATTGTTTTCCTGCTTTGCTACGTATGTACTGTATGATTTTATATAGATACGGTAAATAATATTTGTAATAACGTATTTTCTAAATGCTTTTACTGTAATATCATTATTTATCACTTTCATCATGCGCGTTAAATGCCTTCGTTTGTTTATTACGAACGAAGATGGAGCATACTTTATGACGCCGCCTAAAACGGCGGCGTCATAAAGAAAAACATTTCATTTGGAAGTCCTAAGAAAAATTAAGTAAAACATTGGTAATAACAAAATCAACATACTGTATAATCAATATAATCGATGCAAAAACTAACCTATACACAGATGTGTACACTAAATGCGTTTGTTTCTTCATTATGATCAGAGATAAACGTAAACAAAATATTGGTTGCCATTCTTTATAGTGCTTTTTGGCGTGTTTAGGAAACGCATGATATAAAATCGCCTTTAATATTTGTGCCTGTTTTAGTTTAGGGTACTGTAGTACATGCATTAAGTGTTCTGTACATTAAAGGGTACTGTAGTTTGTTAACAGTACTACATACAAGGGAAGGTTTTAAAAGTCTGAATATACATGTTAAATAAATACGTAAATATGGTGTCACTACTTCGCGGATTTTCACCTATCGCGGCCGGGTCTTGAACCTATCTACCGCGATAAACGAGGGCTCACTGTAATCAGGGACGTATCCGAAGATAACCATGGATATCTGCACCCCCAATAGACTTTACCGTGTCTATTCCACTAAGAGGAAGGATAAGTGAGGAGCCGTCACATATCCTCTCACCTTACGGTGCCCTCATACGTCTCTGGCGCCTCATTCCTTTGTCGCAGCTTCGATCTACTGTTGTGTTGTTTTGTTGTGCGCTCTTTATCAGCTTTTTTTTAAGATAATGATTTATTGTTAATTTGTTCACATCATTTATGTATTTCCTTATTTCATTTCCTCACTGGGGTATTTTTCCATATTGGAGCCCTTGGGCTTATAGCATCTTGCTTTTCCAACTAGGGTTGGAGCTTGGCTAGTAATAATAATAATAATAATGACTGTTTTCTTCTACAATGTCAGTGGAAATTAGCATGAAGCCATTTTCATAACTTTGCATAACTAACATATGGTTAACTTCATATTTTCCAGAACAAATTGAGATTATCACTCGTGCTAAGGACATGGATCCAAGTATGACGGCGTGGAAAGGCGCAGCTCTCATGACTTGCTTAGAGGGGAGCAGTGAATTGTGGATACAACAAGCAGAATGGGAGAAATATGGAGTTAAAGTTTTGAGAGAGAAATGTCCTTTTATATGGTAACTTCTTACATTCTCCGTCATGTCAACAGATGCTATATCATTTGCATCCTCATACATTTTATTTTCATAGAATATTAGCATTAGTGATTATCATGTAAAGTATCCTAAGTGTTTCGTTTATGTGCTAGGAAAAAAATCAAATTTTCGAGTTACTTTTATTAGAACAAGAGTAATAAGGAAAGTATTTTTATAAAGAAATTCAATTCCCAAAAGTTTTTGTACAGTGGTCAAATACATTCAAACTACTGTATTTTCTTTTAAAGATGAACAAATTAATTACCTCTAAACAGTAATGGTAAGTTTGGTTCCCAGGTCATGATATTTAAGAGATATTACTTTCGAAAAGATAAAACAACATACAGTACAGTGTATGGAATTCATTTTGAGTCTGGTTTCAGTCGAAGGTGTTATTGTTTGCTGATTCATTAACAGACTCTTGTGAAGGTCATGAAATTTTGGTAACCACAGTCATGTGATACATTTTTAAATTTAGATATCATGTTCTCTATATGTCATTGTTTAATATAAGTCTTAAAATTACTTTTTGTTGCATTTTATTAATCCTTCTATCATTATAATATTTTTTTTATGCACATACAGTATAGATTAATTTAACAACTTTGGCATAGAGTAGTAACGACTAAGAAATATACCCTAACCTAGTTTACTAACTTGTTATAATTTGATACAAGTGATGCCAAAAATTAAAAAAAAAATTAGATTAAAAAACTAATACATACATACATACATACACCAAGGCACTTCCCCCAATTTTGGGGGTAGCCGACATCAAACAAATGAAACAAAAAAGGGGACCTCTCCTCTCTACGTTCCTCCCAGCCTGACAAGGGACTCAACTGAGTTCGGCTTGTACTGCTAGGGTGCCACAGCCCACCCTCCCCCATTATCCACCACAGATGAAGCTTCATAACGCTGAATCCCCTACTGCTGCTACCTCCGCGGTCATCCTAGTCGCCGGAGGAAGCAGCAGGGCCTACCGGAACTGTGTCACAATCGTTCGCCATTCATTCCTATTTCTAGCACGCTCTCTTGCCTCT
>NW_027170730.1:10000-15000 GCF_036898095.1 Palaemon carinicauda
CACCACGTCCTCCAAGGCCTTTACGAAAGCAAAATTGCGATAAAAAAAATGGAACAAATGATTACCTTCAGCAGATGGCCACCTTCAAAAAAAACCTATTTAGTTGTTTTGCCAAAATATATATATATATATATATATATATATATATATATATATATATATATATATATATATATATATATATATATATATATATATATATATATATATATATATATATATATATATATATATATATATATATATATATATATATATATATATATATATATATATATATATATATATAAAAAGAATACATAATACAGAAGTTTTGGAACCCAGCCACTGAGGGGGGGCAAGCCACCCTCCACTGGGTGCCGGTCCCAAGCCCGGGTAAATGGGGAGGGTTGGCGTCAGGAAAGGCATCCGACCATTAAAAATTAGCCAAAACAACTATGGTAAGTGAGTAAAGGAATGAAATTGATGCTAGGGCGTTCGCCTTAAGCGACGCGGTGGGACCTTGCCTGATCCCTCCGAAAAATCGGCAAGGGCTACCCAGTCATGGGCGGGCTGGGTTAAAGAGGCAAGCTCAGAGGAAAATATCAGAGGAGAGGATGAGACTAGCAACTCTGAATGTGGGGACAATGACTGGAAAAGGGCGAAAGTTGGTTGACCTCATGGAGAAAAGGAAGATTGGAGTGCTGTGTGTGCAGGAGACCAGGTGGATGGGAAATAACGCAAGAGAACTAGGCAAAGTTGTAAATTATATTACAGTGGAGCAAATATTGAAGAAAGAAATGGAGTAGGAATAATATTATCGAAAGAGTTGAAGGACAATTTGATTGGTGTGAATAGGAAGAATGACAGAATTATGAGTTTAAAGCTAGGACTTGGGGCAACAATAGTCAATGTGGTGCGTGCATATGCCTCGCAAACTGGGTGTACAGAGGAGGAGAAGGATACATTCTGGAGGATTTGGACCAGGAGCTTGGAATAATTCCTGCAAGGGAAAGGGTAATTATAGGAGGAGATCTGAACGGCCACTTGGGAATTAGTAGGGATGGGATAGAGAGAGTGCATGGAAGTTGGGGTGTGGGTGAGAGAAATGATGGGGGAGAAAAGGTGATTGATTTTGCATTGGCTTTTGAACTAGCAATGATCAACACCATCTTTGAGAAGAAGATTAACAGACTGATTACTTACAGTAGTGGGGGCAATGAGAGCCAGATAGATTTGCTGCTGTGTAAGAGAGACCATCTGAAGGAAGTTAGAAATTGCAAGGTGATAAATGGGGAGAGTGTAGCAGCGCAACACAGGTTAGTGCTAATTGATTGTAGACTAAGGAATTGTAGGAGAAGTAAAAAGGCGAGAATGAAGCCAAAGATTAAGTGGTGGAAATTGAAAGAGGAAGAACTGAGAGTCTTGTTGAAGGAAAGAGTGCTGGAAGCAATAAGGTTACATGAGGATGTACAATAATGGTGGACCGAGAATAGTAGTGATTCTAAGGATCGGTGAGGAAGTACTTGGAAAGTCATCAGGAAGAAGACCCCCAAATGGTAAAGAATCGTGGTGGTGGAATGATGAGGTGCAAGAAAGGGTAAAAACCAAGAAAGAAGCCAAGAAGAAGGCAGATCTATCAGGACAAGTCAGGATAAAAAAAATATAAACAAGCAAAGAAAGAAGTAAAAAGAGCAGTAGCAAAGGTAAAGGCAGAGGCATTAAATGAAATCTATAAAGAGATGGAAACACCAGAAGGAGAGAAGAAAATATTACGAATTGCTAAGGCTCAAGATGCTGCATCCAAAGACCTGGCACTTATAAGGCAAATAAAAGATAGCAATGGCATAGTTCTAGCAGAAGAGAGTGAAATTAAAAGAAGGTGGGAAACTTATTTTGAAGGACTATTGAATGAGGAGAACCCAAGACAAGTATTTGAAGATGGACTCCCAAACGAGACAGTTACCATAGGAGTGACTAGAAGAGAAGTGGAACAAGCAGTAAAGAAGATGAAAAATAGTAATGCTGCAGGACCAGATAATATACCAGTAAAGGTATGGAAGAATCTTGGAGAGGAAGGCATAGATATCTTGTGGGACCTGACATAGAAGATCTACAATCAGGAAAAGATGCCAGAGGAATGGAGAAGAAGCCTAATCATTCCCATCTATAAGGGGAAGGGAGCCATCCAGGAATGTGGCAACTACAGAGGAATAAAGCTGATAAGCCATACAATGAAAATATGGGAGAAGATCATTGAGAAGAGACTCAGAGATGAAACAACAATTGGCGAGGAACAATTTGGATTCATGCCAGGAAGAGGGACTGTAGAAGAAACATTTGCTTTGAGACAGATGATAAGAAAACATCGGGAAAAACAAAAACGATTACATATGTTCTTTATTGACATGGAGAAGGCATACAATCGAGTATCATGTCAGGAGCTGTGGAGATGTATGGAAGAAAAGGGAGTCCCTGAGAAATACGTAAGAATCACCCCAGATATGTATGAAAGGGCAGAAGGAAGCAAATGTTAAGAGCACTATAGGCCTAACAGAAAGTTTCCCAGTAAATGTGGGACTACATCAGGGGTCTGCATTAAGCCCTTACCTATTTGATCTGTTCATGGATGTAGTAACACAAGGTATTAGAGATCAGTCTCCTTGGTGTATGCTTTTTGCTGATGATGTTATACTGTGTAGCACTAGGCAAGAGGTAGTAGAAGAAAAACTGGAGGAGTGGAGAAGAGATATGGAAAATAGGGGATTGAAGATAAACAGGAAAAAGAGTATTTGAGATTGGAAAATGGCGAGAATGGGGAAATTAGTTTAAAAGGAGGGAGATTGAAAAGAGTTGAAAATTTCAGGTATTTAGGATCAACAGCTACAAAGGATGGTGATCTGGGGGCAGAAATAAACCACAGAATACGAGCAGGATGGAAGAATTGGAAAAAAGTGCGTGGAGCACTATGCGACAGGAGAATAGGGGTTAAGTTGAAAGGTAAAGTACAAAGGACAGTTATGAGACTGGCAATGATGTATGGAGCGGAGACGTGGGCAATAAAGAAGACAAGAGAAAAAGATGGATGTGGCAGAGATGAGAATGTTGAGATGGATGTGTGGGGTGACAAGAAGAGATAAGATACGGAATGAGGTAATTAGGGGTACCACAGGAGTTAGAAAACTATCAGATAAGATCCAAGAAAGTAGACTGAGGTGGTATGGTTATATCATGAGAAGAAATGAACAGTATATTGGGAGGAGAGTAATGGAAATGGAGGTACAGGGAACGAGAAGGAGAGGGAGAGCAAAGCGAAGGTGTGTGTACTGTATCAAGGATGACCTTCATCAAAGGGATTAACCGGTGATGAGGTGTAGGACAGAGGTAGATGGAGAAAGCTGACCAGAAGCATCGAACCCCACATAGAAGTGGGAAAAGATGTAAACAAAGAAGAAGAATACGGAAGTTCTGGAAACTAGGGGTTGGGGGGGGGGGGGGGTAGTCAGATGAACTTTAGCCTCACAAGCACCTCTATATAATGGAGAAACTTTACCAATTCTTCCACAAGTGCAAAAAGAAAAGATGATTTACGAGCTGAGAAATCTGGAAAAATAGGAAAAATATGATTATAGTCTGAACCTCCTTAAGCATCAACGTCCATCAAGGGAGCTTTAATTTCACGAGACTAAAGAGCTAAAACACTCAGTTTAGCCTCAGTAAAACAGGAATGAGGTATATCAAGTTTCTCATTTTCCCTTCCCTGCCAAGCATATTAGCTAATAGGATTGCCTTTTTCTTTGGACAGTGAGGGACAGATCCATCGGGTTCAACTAAAGAAGGAACTGTTAAGTCTACACAAAAGAGTGCAGATTCATGGGTGGCCCACCATTTATGTCCCTGGGGTGTAACGGAAAGGGTTTTTTTTATGATTAAACTGTATTCTATTTCAATTGAAGCATAAACTCTCTTAGTAAAAGGTCTTAGCTGATCTCTTATATATATGTATATATATATATATATATATATATATATATATATATATATATATATATATATATATATATATATATATATATATATATATATATATATATATATATGTATATATATATATATATATATATATATATATATATATATATATATATATATATATATATATATGTGTGTGTGTGTGTGTGTGTGTGTGGTGTGTGTGTGTGTGTATGTGTGTGTGTATATAAATATGTGTGTGCGTGCGGGTTTGTGTGTGGGACTCAGAAGCAATTAAAGCCCTTCAAAGACGGGGAATAAAGGAATCTTATGTTAGAACACTTGAAGATATCTATACACGAATTACAGTAATCCTAAAACTACATATAGTGACTAAATTCAGATTAAGGAAGGAGTTAGACGGGGAGACCCCATCTCTCCTAAATTATTCACATCATGCCTAAAAAGAGTTTTTAAAAATTTTGATTGGAGTATGTAAGAATTAATGTTAATTGTGAATAACTTAACAACTCAAAATTTGCATATGGCATAGTAGTAGTTAGTAAATCATGGGAGGTAATACAAAAGTTGATAGAAATTTTTTCTGACAAGAATTATTGATGTGATGTTTTTAAAATGCAAGGATAAATCCCGCTAGCAGATAATAGAGATAAAATACTAATCATAACAAAAAGAGAAATATGATGCTGCATAGATTCTTTCTGAAAAGTATAAAATTATTGAAAGTATTCATGAAGAACATAATTTTGTTTGAATTATTCTGAACAGCGTCCAAATGTAGTTATAATACAGTGTAAAGGAATAGCATTGTAAAAAAAAAAAAAAAATAAAAAAAAAAAAAAAAAAAAAATCAGCTCAACCTGTGGGAGACAAAGTTTAATAAATTCTTCATTAAATCCTATGGATATTGCTTCACCTCTTTTAGACCCTATAGGCTTTTCGACCCTATAGGCTTAGGTTTACTAAATTCTATGAGAAACACTTTGGTAGGCTTCTCTTTTATGAGAATGCTACATATAAACCGAAAT
>NW_027170730.1:22500-25449 GCF_036898095.1 Palaemon carinicauda
TGTTATCATTATAAGCCCAAGGGCTACAACAGAGAAAAATATCCCAGTGATAGAGGTAAACAAGGAAATAAACAAACAATATAAGATATAATGAAAAATTTAAATAAAGTATTTTCAAAAACATCAATAACATTCAAACCAATAATTCACAACAATAAAAAGACTTATGTTAATCTATTAAACATAAAAAAATTTGCTGCAACTTTGAACTTTTGAAGTTCTACCAATTCAAGTACCCGATTACAAAGATCATTTCATAACTTGGTCAGAGCTGGAATAAAACTTCTTGAATACTGTCTAGTATTAAGCTTCATGATGGAGAAGGCCTTCTGGAGGATTAATTTTTGTTTCATTTTTATTTATTTTTGTTGTTTGTCAAATCCAGAGAGAGAGAGAGAGAGAAGAGAGAGAGAGAGAGAGAGAGAGAGAGAGAGAGAGAGAGAGAGAGAGAGAGAGAGTCAGCGAGCGAAAGGTAGTTAGTGTATCGATTGTTTGTTGTGAGAAAGACTGTTCGTATAAACGAGATTGTTTGTTCATGTTTTTGGCTATGTTAGGGACAGTGGTGCATGTCTTGGGTGAAGGGCTTTTTTTATTTGACTGCAGCAAGAGACAGTTGTGTGAATGCTGGATTACTACCATTTTTTCTTTACCAGTGTGGAAGTGTTTTGTTTGTTTCGATAGTAAGTAAAATTTATTTATCTTTACTAGGAGTGATTCTGAATACTAGACAGTTTATTATTTATCTTTGATTATAGTGCGATTGTTTGGTTGTCTAGGAGTGTTCCGTAAGTGTTTTTCTTTTTTATTCTGCAAGCCATAACTCCTCCTTTGGAGAGAGTTTCCTTGAATGTGAAATTGATTGTTGATGACCTAGCTTGTTTAAGGAACTTCATGCGACTGCTCAGATTTAGATAAACATTGATGACCATGACTGAATGAACCTTCGATTGATGAGAATGATGATGATGATAACGCACATAACCCAAACTAACTTAATGCAATTGTGTATTAATATTTGTCAGTGTTCTGGTTGCTGCAGAGTTGTGGTTTTTTGGCTATTAAAAAGACTGTTGGCCCTTGTGTGGACGAAAGTTTTCACTCAGAATCATATATATATTGGCTGTGGTCCATTTTACTTTTAAGTTTTGTTAGGGTTTATTTGATTTTGGAAGGTTTTTCTTTTAATTATATAATGAGTGTTAAGTTTTTTTTATTAGTTCAAAGTGTTATTAATTTGATTGTGGATAGTTTATAATAAGTGTTTTAGTTTGTAAGAAATATAGTATTAAGGTTATGTTTTATTTTTATATCCCTTTTTGTCTAAGAGTCCCGCTGCTGATTACGTAAGGGGAAAGTTTGTATTGAGGAGACTATTGTCAGTAACTGATTCAAGGGCGTAGGGGGTTGTTCTTGCAACATCCCACCACAGCCTGATAGTGTAGTAGATAGGAGTGTTAGGGCAAGTAATGTGGGAATACATATACGAACAAATGAAGGGTTTAGGAAAGGGAATCGGGTTTGGAGGGATAGGAGTGCTAGTGCGCAGCGAGGTAGGTCAGCAGTTTTATCCATGAAGGGATGTGTTATAGGTGTGGGAAAGTAGGACATAAAAAGAATGAGTGTAGATGGGTATTAGGAGCATGTTTCGGGTGTGGAGAGACAGGAAATCGTATTAGTGAATGTAAGAAAGATAAGGGGGTTAAGTGTTATCGATGTGATATGGCTTGGCATATAGCAAGTGGATATAGGAGTAATCATATGAATGTGATTTGCGGCAATTGTGGTCAGAATGGGCATTATGCGAGGATGTGTAGAGAGCAGCGTGCTAAATGTTCTGAGTGTGGTGTAGATGGGCATATAGCTAGGGTTTGTAGAAAGAAGGGATTAGGGCTGCCAGGATGTTCGGAAACTAGGTAGTCAGAGGGCTCAACTGTGTGAGTCCTCCTGTGTGTGTGGAAGGATAGGACCAATGTTCGTGAGAATGGGATGAATAATTGGCTGGAAATGAGTAATTATGAACCCAGTATGCATGAAAAGTTATGGCTAGAAAAAAAACAATTAATGTAAGTTGAATATAGGAAAAAGAGACGTTTGAAACTTTTAAGTGATGAGAAAGTGCTAGGGAAATTTATAGGTATATGTAGGAATCCGAATATGTAAGACAAGGGTGTAGATGTACAGGTGAGTATGAAAAATAAATGTGTTTACACAGATGAATCATGGCTGAGTATGAATGATACCTATAGTTAGAAAGGTTTTTTCCTTAGATGATGTAAAATAAAGTATGACAAATGCGATAATGAGAGATAGGAGAATGACAAGTAGTATGAATGAGTCTTTTATTAAAGTAGAAAATGATTTAGATGAAATGGATGAATTGGTCCTGGAAATAAGTGAGATTTTAGCGCCCTGTGGTAGTGAGGTAGATGGGATAGTGCATGATACAGTAGATAATAGGAGTATAGAGGGAAATCGGAATAAGACAATGTATGATAGTGATATGGAAGAAGTGAATGAGAGAGTATATGAAGGCCCAATTACTCGAAGCAGAGGTCCTGTTCCCGACTGCAACTGGGATATGAAAAAAATAAGGTAAGTGTTGTGTGAGACGGATTTGGCAAAGTAAGGGGGGAGTAATGTGGAGGATTAATTTTTGTTTTATTTTTATTTGT
The DNA here is from genome assembly GCF_036898095.1 of Palaemon carinicauda. Lineage (NCBI taxonomy): Eukaryota > Metazoa > Arthropoda > Malacostraca > Decapoda > Palaemonidae > Palaemon > Palaemon carinicauda. The sequence goes on from NW_027170730.1 coordinate 25,173, forward strand.
TTTTTGTCGTTGCCAAATGCAGAGAGAGAGAGAGAGAGATGAGAGAGAGAGAGAGAGAGAGAGAGAGAGAGAGAGAGAGAGTGTGTGTGTATGTGTGTGTGAGCGAGTGAGAGGTAGTTAGTGTATCGATTGTTTGTTGTGAGAAAGGACTGTTGGAATAATTGAGATTGTTAGTTTGTGTTTTTAGCTATGTTAGGACAGTGGTACATGTCTCAGGTTAAGGGCCTTTTTTATTTGACTGCAGCAAAAGACAGTTGTGTGAATGCTGGATTACTAC